>NW_015388169.1:0-35540 GCF_001527695.2 Protobothrops mucrosquamatus | reverse complement strand
AAATGTAAATGTTCGTTTGTTCAAAATCTTAAATCTCCGAAAGTTCTTCACCGATTGCTTTGAAATTTTGACACAACGTTGCATTCGAATACGTGCGTGTTTTTATATACCTACTATATAAATTATATAGATGTCACAGGTAAAAACATGCTTTTTTGAAAAACAGCACCATCTGTTGGACACAAGCATTGTGAAATTAAACATATTACAAAAGTGTACTGTCTCTTTTCTTTCTTTTCCATTTAACCAGACTGAGCCACAGCAACGCGTGGCCGGGTACAGCTAGTATATAATAAAACAAGCATAAATCTAGTTTTCTTTAAAGGTAAGTATTTGATAGGCGGTTTTTTAATTAAGAGATTTTTATCAGTGTTTAGATATTTCATCACAGTTGTTGTACAAACACACACACACACACACACACACACACACACAGGTTTTAGAATCCATAAGTAAAGCTCAGACAGCATAAAAATTAACCCACAAGACTGAAGAATTTAAAGAATGGCAGCTTTAGAGCCCTAACCCTACCTATATTCCTTGATGAACCATGCAGATGGATTCCTATAAAATGAGGTGGTGGTGAGAGAAGAAAAGTCATTGTGCTTTACAAAAGAATAGCCATTTGCATTGACAAAATGAACTGGGAATACCGTAGCACTGCACACCATGTGGTAAAATGAGAGAATAACCACATCGACCTGAACTACCTGTTTGTTAATCAGGAGCTTTATTAGCCCTGTGCAAAGTTCCCTTAGCCCAAGTTAGACTTGAGGCATTTTCTGAGGGAATGGCCAACCGAGAGTCATAGCTTCTTTGCTTTTGGCATCTTCAGATCATTTGTCTGTTGCCCACTTCCTCCTGGTTGAAGGCCCTCACACTCTTCTGGATGTATAAACAGGCCTGCTAACCCAATTTCAAAAACATCAGTAATATAAATAAATCTATATAAATAAAAATGTAAATGTTCGTTTGTTCAAAATCTTAAATCTCCGAAAGGTCTTCACCGATTGCTTTGAAAGTTTGACACAATGTTGCGTTCGAATACGCGCATGTTTTTATATACCTACTATTATATAGATGTCACACCTGTGACAGGTTAAAAACATGCTTTTTTTGAAAAACAGCGCCATCTGTTGGCTGAGTGAACGAGAGCCACAGCAACGCATGGCCGGGTACAGCTAGTAACTAAATAAAATAGCTGCTGAAAGTCTACTGTAACAATAATTCTATCAAGATTATGACTGAATGAAAATACCTGAGGGAACAAAAAGTATTTACCCTGGCGTTAGAAACATTAATAACTACGTTACCTCATGAACTTCCCCAGGGAGAAAACACCACAGCCTAACTATAATTGGTAGAGGACCGATACTGTGTCTTCTCAGCTAACAAAAGTGATGATCTTACCAGCTGGACCGACTGGTGTAGATGCAAGTAAACCTTTAGGTATACCAATTCTAAACTAGCTAGGATTTTAAAATCCAGTACTGGCACATAATATTGATATAAGTCTAGAGACTGTCTGGAAATCACAGCAACTGTTTGAAGCACAGATGAAGTAAATTTCAGTTCCAATCCCTTGGTCTTTTAGTAGCTATATTTTGGATTTATTACCATGCTTTTCAAAAGAAGCCCAGATTGAACATTTTATGATGATCTATCACAGATGACATGGGTGGTTTACAGGAAACATGTTACCTGCCAAGAGGTTATCTAAGAACTTTATTGTCTCATTTACAAGAGAACATAAATTTATGAGTCCTCCCAGATACTATATATATATCTTCACTCTTCACCAGAGCCATCTAGTGGCTAAAATAAACAACGACACTATCTGCACAGTGTTCACCAAAGGTAGAGTATAACAAAGAGTATAACAAAGAAATTAAACACAAATAGCACAATACAAAATTCACAATAAATAAATTAATGAAAATATCCAGTTATAAAATTCTTTCATCAATTTGGGCACAGAATGGTATTAGGTGAATTTTCTATTCATTCTTTTATATGAAATAGCATAGTATTACTGTATATACTGAACTGGTTTTATATTTGGAAAAATGCTTCTATGCATATTTGATTTTACAAGCTACATGAAGTAATAATTTGGTATTTAATTGGCATCAAATATTAGCATAAATATTAATTGCCATATATTAAGAATAAGCTCGACTACTTTCATTTTGGGGCTTGTAAATTTATGGAATATTGCTACCCTCAATTTGGTATATTATATTATATATAATAGGAAAATCTTTTGAGGCATATGGTTAGATTAAGACGCTGAAAGCAAAACATAAAAATTTTCTGCAAAACTATAATTGTAAATGAATTTAAACAAATTGTTCATTTAAATTTAGTGCACACATTAGGAATAATACAAGAAAACCCACTCTACTTAAGAAAAAAGAAAATTCTCCCCAATTTGCCTTTAAATATTATGGCTAGGTTCCTTGAGAATTATGATCATACAGATATCATTTTTGCTGATATCATTTTTGAAGGTAGTGGGATCCTCTCAAGCTTATAAGGTCCTTCCTTTATTTATGAGATTGATGAGAAAAATACACATTCAAGAATTCTAGGGAAGTATAAGAAGCAGAAAACTGAAAATATTGCAACTTATGAACTCAAAGATAATAACTACTTGGTTCTTCTGTGGTTGAACTGGATCCTGGTCCATTTTCATTTACAACCACAATTCTTAGCTGGATCTGCTAAGGCAGTGGTTCTCAACCTTTTTAATGCTGCGACCCCAACCGGTCGTAAGTCGAGGACTACCCAACCAGTCGTAAGTCAAGGACTTTCCCTGCCCGGGAGAGCCCCGCGTGCGTGGTTCCGCCCCCTGCGCCGGCCGAGGCGTAGCTGGCAAGCGGCAGAGACGGAGCAGGCCGACCACCAGCTGGCCCAGCCCAAGGGAGGTAAGACACCCGCTGGAAAAGGGGGGAAAATGGCGGACAGCCTTGCTTGGTGACCCCCATGAAATGGTCGATCGACCCCAAATGGGGTCCTGACCCACAGGTTGAGAACCACTGTGCTAAGGTGATAATCAGTTTCCTCTGTATGTGTTTCTTCTATCAGTGATAGAAGCATCCACCAAAATCCCATAATCTGCTTTGGGGGAGTCAAGGCAACTGTTGCTGAGTGCTCAGCCATCTTAGGATGCTGGAAGTGGAAAAGGAGGACAACACAGGGCATATGATAATTGTGTTTTGCAACCTAAGGAAATTAAAAGAAAGACTGGGAGAGAATGATAAAGACGCAAAACATAACAGAAAAGATATGAAATAGGGAAGAATTTTCCATTCATAAGCAGCGAGTGGAATGGCAATCACAGATTCAGCAGCAACCTCTTATTTTTAAAATGAAAAATACTAGATATCATGGCTACAGATACCACAGATGCATTTAAAATCAAGGGAGGTTAATTACAGATAGATCTTCTAGACCATTTGTTTAATAACTGTTCAAAGTTACAACGGCACTGGAAAAAATGGCTTATGACCAGTTCTCACACTTATGACTCTTGAAGCATCCCCACAGTCACATTATCCAACTTGGTAACCGGCATGTATTTACAATGATTGCAGTGTCCCAGGGTCCTGAGATCGTCACTTGCAATCTTCCTAAGGAGCTTCTAACAAGCAAAGTCAATGGGGGGAAGCCAGATTTATTTAATAACCGCATGATTCACTTATCAACTGTAGTGATTAGCTTAACAAACATGGCCAAATTAAGTCATAAAATGGGACGTAACTCACTTAACAATTGTCTTGTTTAGCAACAGAAATTTTGGGGCCAATTGTGGTCGTATGTCGAGGGCCACCCATGCTCTGAGCGAAACTATCCTAATCTTGTACTTTTGAAATAAAGAAACAGCCTATTGAAAATTAATTTATTGGTTGAAACCCTCTTTAAGTATTACTGTTACCTTGCTTCTTCCCATTGATGGGCCTTGTTTACTTAATTATTGGTGTTAAGTACCTGTAGAAACCAAACTGCTTTGTCAAAACAAATAAATTCTACATTCAAAACAATTTGATGGTGGAAAAAATATTTATGTAAAATAATTAGATACGTAACTCTTAAAATTAGATCATTCTGTTGGATATTCCGTTTCAAAAGTGACCACTATGTGCTTCCGAGTGTGTAAACTTGGTTCTTATATTTCTGAGTGGAAGATTTGTAAATATTTGTTTGCTTCTTCTTTGCGATCTAATGCTGCAATATCTGATATCCCATAGCACCCAATTTGAAAAATATTCAGCTATTATAATTGAATACTTTATCATCTTAAGACCATTTAAACAGCACAGGTCATCATGTCTTCCTATCATAAATTCCCTAAAGAATTATCTGCCGGATGAAGAAATAGTACAGTATAAGTCCATAGGTTCATTTCTCATAAGCCAGTTTAATTTGCACATTCCATCCTCAGTGTAATACATGAGTAATGACAGAATCTAATTTACCATTAATAGAAATTATGAAGTCAAAAACAGAGCAAGAAACAATCACAAACATGACCTTGAAATTGTATACTGTATGAGATTCTGATGTATGTGAGAGCTGTAGACACCCCTTGTGGTTACTGCACAAGATGCTGCTTACAATTTTTTAAAGACATTTTGCACAATGAGGGCTAGAAACATGGGTGAAGCAGTCAGAAACTGATGAAATAAGGAGCAATTATCCAAATCCAAGGTTATGTCTTTTAAGCTAGAAAAGATTTAAGTTACCAGCATCAAATTCCTGGGTGTGCAGCTAACAAATAGGCTGACTTGGTCGCTCAACAGTGAGAAACTGGTGAAGCGGGCACAGCAGTGCCTGCACTTTCTGCGTTGCATGAGAAAAGCACATCTTCCTTCCCCTGTCCTGACCACTTTCTACAGGGGGACAATCAAGAACATCCTGTCATACAGCATCACAGTCTGGTTTGGAACCATCACTGCTTCAGACAGGAAGGCAGTGCAGAGAGTGGTGAGAATGGCCAAAAAGATCATTGGCAGTTCCCTTCCTCCCATCCAGGACATAGCACATAAGTGTTGCTTGAGCAGGGTCCGTAAGATTATCTGGGACACTACACCTCCTCTTCACGACCTGTTTTCCTTATTACCTTCTGGGAGGAGGCTTCGTGGTATCCGTAGCAGAACATCCAGATTCAGCCATAGTTTCATTCCATACAGCATTAACCTTGTGAACTCTCAAGCTTCCTCCTTCCATTATATATTCAAGATGGACAGTATTTAATATTTATTTGCTACGTATATGTAGGGGTGTGGGTCTATACATATGTTGTTCATAGTATGTTTAGGTGTGTGTCATGTATGTATTTCACTTTGAGAGCTGGCAACTAAATGTCATTTTTGATGTGTGCCGTTGTGCCCACAGTAAAAAAAATGACAATAAAGGTTATCTTATCTTATCTACTGTTTAAGTAACTATTTATATATATACTAGCTGTACCCGGCCACGCGTTGCTGTGGCTCAGTCTGGTTAAATGGAAAAGAAAGAAAAGAGAAAGCGCACGTTTGTAATATGTTTAATTTCACAATGCTTGTCGGTATACAATATTTTTTGTTGTTCCATTGTCTGTGCAGATATAGATATTGCCTGGTTTGCTTTTACATCCAACAGATGGTGCTGTTTTTCAAGAAAAGCATGTTTTTAACCTGTCACAGGTGTGACATCTATATAATAGTAGGTATATAAAAACGCGCGTATTCGATGCAACGTTGTGTCAAAATTTCAAAGCAATCGGTGAAGAACTTTCGGAGATTTAAGATTTTGAACAAACGAACATTTACATTTTTATTTATATAGATATTATTGCCTCCCATGCTCAATCCATTTGTATTCTTGGTTTAAGGCTGATTCCCTCAAACATTAATTTCTCTATGACACATCAAAAGAAATGGTAAATGACCTCAATTGTATTGAAATAATGTAAGAGTTACAGTTATATTAGGCAAGTTGGCAGAAATTAAGAGAACTTGGATAAAGTTTTGAGAACATTTGACTAAATATAAAGAAGGAAACAAAAGGAAAAAGAGACAACTAAAGTATATAAAAGAAAAGAAAAAAATGCAAGAGACACATTTTGGCTCTTGAAAAAGTAAGCACTCTTTAAACAAGAATGGAATTCTACACTAAACTGGCACAACTTATAGCTATATTATTAGTTCATACAATCTTCCTATTAAATAAAGTTTTAACCCTTTACTAGGCAATCTGTTGCCTCATTGGCTAATCATTTCAAAGATATTTCATTATCAGCTTTCTCAGTGTCTTCAACAAAGACAGATCTTCTAATTTACTGCCTTCACTGGAAAAGTTGGAATACCTTCAGATTTGTATCTGCCTTTAAAGCACAATCAAACGCTATCACAAGAAATGTTATATGACATTTTGTATTATGTCACAAACTGTTTTTAGCCAATGCCAAGCTGTAGAGCACAGTCAGCACAGAAAATGTTTCATGACATTTTGTATTGTTATAAACTGCTTTATATTCATGTTTATGTCAGAAAAATGTTTTATAAAATTTGTCATATTTCCATTCCATGGGACTTATGGGTCCCAGATTTTGTTTGCATTCTTTAAGTTAACTAAGGCACCCTAGTTAAAAAGTTTTGTCTGACAATGCACCTTTCCCCCCAGTGAAAGATTAAAGGAATCAAAGTTTTAGTAGCATAAACAACTAATCTTCTGAGTAAATGAGGGACAAAATATAATCACCACGATGTAAAAAAGACGTTGAGACTCTAGAAAGAGTACAGAGAAGAGCAACAAAGATGATTAGGGGACTGGCGGCTAAAGCATATAAGGAAAGGCTGCTGGAATTGGGTATGTCTAGTTTAATGAAGAGAAGGACGAGGGGAGACATGATAGCCATGTTCCAGTATCTCAGGGGCTGCCACAAAGAAGAGGGAATCAAGCTATTCTCCAAAGCGCCTGAAGGCAGGACAAGAAGCAACAAATGGAAACTAATCAAGGAGAGAAGCAACCTAGAACTAAGGAAAAACTTCCTGACAGTTAGAACAATTAACCAGTAGAACAACCTGCCTCCAGAAGCGGTGAATGCTCCAACACTGGAAGTTTTTAAGAAGAGACTGGACAGCCATTTGTCTGAAATGGTATTGGGTTTCCTGCTTGAGCGGGGGGTTGGATTAGATGACCTCTAAGGTACCTTCCAACTTTATTATTATTATTATTATTATTATTATTATTATTATTATTATTATTATTATTATTATTACGACGACTATTATTATTATTATTAAAATAATATTTCCCCACACTTAAAATACTACACAGCCAGAAAAGAGCTGAACTGAAGATAACATCAATCTAAAAACATGTGACTTTTGAGGTTCTGCCAGCGAAACTGCAAACTATAATTATGCTAGGCCTTTGCTGAACTGTGCCCCCCCCTCCAATTTTGCTATGGAATCACCCCAGTACAGAGGCAAAAGTTTTTGCCCCAATCATGGACCAATTAAAACAACTGAAGGAGTGCATCTGTGTTAAAGCAGTACTAGATTAAGAGCTGCCTAACTCTTAAGTCAGAAGCCACCACACTGAGTAGACGCAGGCAAATGTAGCTCTCTGCATCCCTTGTCTCTTCCTCTTCACCCTATCGCGGAGATTTTCTGCAGTATGTACAGTTCTTCTCATGGTTGCCTAGCTACGGATATTCCACCTCTTTCCCCACCCCCATCCCCTGTGGGCTGTGGCTACTTCTCTTCTGCCTTAAGAGCAATCATCCTATTTGACTACAGGAATATTGAAGAAACCCACTGCAGGGATAGTAGTCATATTTCACATTCTGCGGCAGTAGAAAACATCAAGAGACAACCAGGCCATAAGTATGAAGAGCATTAGGTGCAGGGATGGAGAATCTGTGGTCCTCCGGTTCTTGCTGAACTCACATCATTAGTTCTGCTGGCCTGCAATTATTGGGAGGATGAGTTTAGCTGTTCTGGGAGGTCCCACAGTTCCCTGTGGATAACTGTTCTGGGTTCAATACAATAATCCCTTTTGTGTATTAGTGTTTCAGTTAAGCTGTTAATCACTGGCCACACTTTGAGTTTACTGTCCAATTTGCTGGAGGACATATGTTTTCCAGGCATCTGAAATGCACAGTAGGTTTTACTACAAATGGCTAGTGCAGTGGTTCTCAACCTTTTTAATGCCGCGACCCCAACCGGTTGTAAGTCGAGGACTAGTCGAGGACTAAACCGGTCGTAAGTCGAGGACTACCCAACCGGTTGTAAGTCGAGGACTTTCCCTGCCCGGGAGCGCCGCACATGCGTGGTTCCGCCCCCTGCGCTGGCCGAGGCGTAGCTGGCAAGCGGCAGAGACGGAGCAGGCCGACCACCAGCTGGCCCAGCCCAAGGGAAGTAAGGCACCCGCCGGAAAAGGGGGGGAAAATGGCGGACAAAAAAAATGGCAGACAAAAAAAATGGCGGACAGCCTTGCTTGGCGACCCCCATGAAATGGTCGATCGACCCCAAATGGGGTCCCGACCCACAGATTGAGAACCACTGGGCTAGTGTATACATTGAAACAAATAATTCTATCAAGGGACAGCAAAGCTAATTTAGGATGGCATGCCATTTACATCATGAAATCACACATTTCTACAGCAAGGCAATTGGCAAACAAGTCTATCAGAACAATTTACAAATAAAAAGGAATTGAATTGTCAATCTTAGACATCTGAAGTGACTTCAGCAAGGCTTCTCCTTCATTCCTTTCTAATCTAGTATTTACTTGGTAGTTCAGATAAGCAGCCCATAACCTAAATTATAAACTAAATTTTAAATTGCATAAAACCTCTTTAATCAACATGTGGATTCCTGCAATAAATTTAGGTCTATAAAATCACACTCCCATACTATGGGATATGTGGGATAAATGCTTAAACAACAATAGAAGGACAGGGAAATAGCATTTGCAATGTCTTTCATCAGTCTAGTTTAATTACCGGAGGGTGGGGGGGAAGGAGACTATAGAATCTTGGAAAGTAAATCAGCAAAACTCCACCCCTTATTAAATGAATTCATTAACACAGGACTTCTGTGAATCGTTTAATTTCTTTCTCCCAGATTATTAAACTGAATCGCTCTTTTGCCAGGGTAAGACAGAAACATCAATCTGGTCTTTGTATGTTTTCTTTTGTGTGCTCTTTTTCTTCATAGTTCTATTATCTATACAGAGTCTTAATTTACATCTTGTTAAAGGTCTGCCTGTTAAGAATGTCAAGGAATTAATGCCTGTAACAACCCTCATATTATGATCCTTCCTTAACTCTACATTCCACAACTACTTTGTCAAAGTCAGGAATGAAAGCCTTCTCCAGAATCCTATTTCCTTAATCTAGGCCAGGGGTGTCAAACTGGCGGCCCACGGGCCAGATGCGTCATGTGCAGGCCACGCTCACCCCGGATCTGCAAAGGCAAAAAATGTCGCGATACATCACGATACATCACGTGATGTGATTGAGTTTGACACCCGTGAACTAGGCCCAAATATTCCTTCCTAAATGTTCTATATTTTGTTTACTTACTGTATACTGTATTAAACTTCTCTTTTACTAAAGGGGCATATGGGATGTTCAGGGAGGGGAAGCATCTCTGATGGAGGTTATAGCCTTTTTAGAACTGCTGATTCGCCTTCGGGCACCGGCTGGCACTCAACTCTCACCTGTAGCTTTAAGTAGCTGTAACAGGTACAGTGACCACACCCCAGTAAACCATCTAGCAGATGGGCCAAGCCAGGTGAGGATAGCCGATGGGCCTTTGAGATAGAGGATTTGTCTATCCCAGAGTGGGAAGTCTGACCCTGAAAGATTGACTGGAGGAAATTAATCAACAGTCTAATGGCCAAAAAGGCAGGCCCGCCAGGCACTGTGGAGCACTAACAGCACACTGACGCATTTAGGCATCCTGATCTTCCACTGCAGCAGGACAGGTCTCCAGTCATATGTTTTGCATGCCACTGAATTAAAGTCTCTTCTGCCTAGAGAGTGTGACTGCTCCTGTACAATGGCTATTCCACTTAAAACTCCATCACCCATAAGATTCTGTTGGGCAATTCATCTTCATCTACAACTCATCTCCAAATCATCTTCATTGAAAATTCATTGAGCTTTGCCGCGATAGAGGAGCGGCAAAGCGACAGGTGAGGATGACCACCAGTAGTTGTAGTCACAAACCTGCGTATGGGTGGACTTTGGATCAGTAGTCATTCATCTCAGTACCAGGTCCACAGACATGTCTGGCAGCATCCAGGATGACTGGCAGGCCTTCTAGGATAGCACTGCCCACCTTCACATGAGAGAGAGGCTTAGAAGAAGTATCCTAATTGTCTGCCTCATAATATCTGGCTAGTTAACCTTGGCTAGAAAACCATCTACTTTATGGTCAAGAATCAAGAAAAATTAACAAAAGAAAACTCATTTTTGGAACTTGGAACATCCATTCCTTGCTAGATACAGCAAGGATATATATTAATCACTGTCCATTTTGAATACATAGCAGAAAGAGGAAACTTGAGAGTTCACAAGGTTGATGCTATATGGAACAAAAGTGGCTGAATCTGGATGTTCTGCTTCGGATGCCATGAAGCCTTCTCCCAGAAGGTAACAAGGAAAACAGGTCGTGAAGAGGATGTGTAGTGTCCCAGACAATCCTGCGGACCTTGCTCAAGCATTACTTATATGCTATGTGAATGGATAATACATTCTTTTGGAATGGGAAACCAAAGACTGACAACAGGACTCATGGAGTAGGTTTTGCAATCAAAACTGCTCTGCTGAAAAACATCTCTACCTACTGGAATAAATGAACACATTATGAACTTCCGATTTTGTCTTATCAAATCCTGGTATATCACCATTGTCAACACTTACACACCAATTCTCACAAGTTCAGATGAAGATAAGGAAGATTTCTATGAAGATCTGGACCAGACTGTTTAAATAACTCTGGCATGAAATGGAAAAACTAAACAGCAATGACCTGTGTATCAACAACACAATATTCAGACTTGCAATATTCAATACAAAACTATAACCCTACACTGGCACCTATTTGACTATGTCATAGTTTGTCAGCATAATCTCAACAATGTCACAATCACTCATGCCATGTAAGGTGCTAAGTGCTGGACAAATCATAGACTGGTCCAGTTAGTCCTCAACTAGCACTTTTTATTATTATTTTATTTATATCCCTTATTATTGTTTATAAATAACACAAGCTGGTGAACATATCTAATCCTCCTTCCTCCTCCTATTTTCCCCACAACAACAACCCAGTGAAGTGTGTTGGGCTGAGAGAGAATCTGGTCACCGAGCCACTTTTTGATGCCTAAGGAGGGTCTAGAACTCATAATCTCCTGATTCCTAGGCCAGCACACTAACCATTAAACCAAATTGGCCCCTTTACATCATAAGCAATGAAAGACTATCAGAAAGTCATTCCACATTGGCAGACTACAAAACCCAGACCTAATCCAATGACATCTGTGATGCCCTCATTGTGGTTCTCTATATACTGTAAATAGGGGAAGCAAATCAGACTATGGAAACCACAGAGCTATCTCACTGCTGTCTATCACAGGCAAGATCTTTGCCTGCATTCTCCTGAACAGACTTGTCACTGTCTTGAAAAGGAACCTCCCAGAGGCCTAGTGGCCTTCAGCCAGAATGGAGTACAGCAGACATCATATTTGCTGTGAGGCAAGTCCGGGAGAAGTGCATTGAGCAGAACAAGCCTCTTTAGTTGGTCTTCATTGACCTAAAAAAGGCATAGGGAGGCTCTCTGGATCAACCTGAGATGTTATGGATGCTCAAGGAAATTTGTGGAGTTAATTCAGCTACTCCACAACAGAATGACAGAACAGATTCTTTACAACAATAGTACATTAATTACATTTGCCATTTCCAGTGGGATAAAACAGGATTGTATGCTAGCCTCAATCCTGTTCAATCTGTTCTTCATGTTGTCCCTTACTATGCTGTGGTGGTGCAGTGGTTAAAATGCAGAATTGCAGGCTAACTCTGCTCACACTACTAGGAGTTCGATCCCTTCAATCCTGACCAAGTCAAAGTTGACTGAGCCTTCCATCCTTCCGAGGTTGGTAAAATGGGGGCCCAGATTGTTAGGGGCAATATGCTGACTCAGTAAAACCACTTAAACAGTGCTGTAAAACACTGTGAGGCAGAATGTAAATCTAAGTGCTATGGCTATTGCTATGCAGGGTCTGCAGGAGAGAGTGTACATGACCTTAGTTGCTTGAATGCATAGACTAATTTTTTCCATAGTCACTGAAGAAACCTTCTTTGCTGATGACCATGTGCTCCGGGCACAAAGACAGTGATTCAGAGTTTATGCTGAACAAATTCTCAGATGCTCAAATTCTCTTCAGCCTGAACAAGACTGAAGTACTTTACCATCTCGGGCCAAATACCAAGCTTGTAGAATTTTAAAAAAAATCACTGTTGACAACACATAACTGATAAATATAAACAGCTCCAAATGCTTGGGAAGCATCCTCTTGAGCAATAAGTCTTTGGGCAAAGAAATTGACTTTCAGATCAGCAAGGCCAGCCAGGCATCAGGGTAGCTGCGTACTAGAATGCTCAATCAACACAACATCCATATCTCCACACAGTGAAAGTCTATAAAGCTGTGGTTAACCTTTCTCTTCTAGATGGATGTGAGTCCTTGACTCTGTACCCCAAAGGCACATCAAAAAACTGAAGAAATTCCACATGGACTCTCCACTCCATCCTAGGCATTTATTGGCAAGACCGTATCTCTCGCTTTGAGGTCCTGGATCCTGTAGAGTCCACCAGCTCTGAGTCCCTGATTATTAGAGTCCAGAGGAGATGGGTGGGACATGTCATCAGAATAGATGATCGTCGTATGCTTGCCAGTTACTCTATAAGTGTACTGGAATCTGGGAAGAGACCTTGGGGTTGACTACTCACACGCTAAAAAGGGCTCTGAAAAAAATTCTATGCCACTGTGGACATCCAGCCACAGAAGCTAGAAACTGCAGCTGCTGCCGGCAAGCCCTGTGCTATGAAACCTCCATAAGTGCCACCAAAAACTGATTGAAAACTGTGACCAGAGTCACAGAATAATACCAAGAGATACTACAATAATGAATTTCCAGTGCCCCCACTGTGTGCTAGACTATGTTTTCAGACTGGGACTGCAGAGTCAGTCTTCTTCATATTTGGATTACTCTACAGATTGTCCTCGACTTAACAATAGTTCATTTAGTGACCGTCTGAAGTTACAACGGCACTAAAAGAAGTGACTTATGACTGTTTTTCACACTTATGACCATTGCAGCAGCCCCATGGTCATGTGATTTACATTCGGATGCTTGACAATTGGTTCATATTTACAACAGTTGTAGTGTCCCTGAGTCGTGTGATTTCCTTTTGCGACCCTCTGACAAGCAAAGTCAATGGGAAAACCAGATTCACTTAACAACGGTGTTACTAATTTAACAACTGTAGTGATTCACTTAAACAAATGTGGCAAGAAAAGTCATAAAATTTCTCACTTAGCAACATAAATTCTGGGCTTAATTGTGGTCGTAAGTCGAAGACTGCCTGTATTAAACTATGCAGGAGGTTATTTGCTCTGTTACATTTCCATTTTAATTCAATAACAAAGCTATCTCTCTTCCATACTACAGTCTATGGCCAATTAGAGAACAGGTCTGTCATGCAAGTTTCAAAACTAGTCACTCTAGGTCAGACATGTCAAACTCACAACGTCATGTGACGTCGCACGACGTATTGGAGCTTTTTCTCCATTGCCGGCAATGGGGTGGGCGTGGTTTCCTGGTGACCCATCCGGCACGCGGGCCGGCAGTTTGACACCCCTGCTCTAGGTGATATTTCTATACACATTTTTATAGTAAAAAAAAAAAAACAGTATCAGGAGTATCCATACAGCTTCACAGTTAGAAATAAAAATACTACATTATAGAAGACAATCTCACTAGGAAAATTAATCTTACTTCCCTTTTGGTAAGATGGGATTGTTCAGCTATTTAGAAGATTACTTTGACAATGAGCAAAATAAGCAAGCCAAGATAATAGGTATCCTGTCCCTTAGTAAAAATATTTCATAGTGTAGTTTAATAACAATTTACTGTATTTGATAGCTATAAGGAACATAAAATCCAGCACAAAATGGAGTGAGTAGCCTGGTTTTCTCCTTGGTTAAACCTAGCAGGTTGGTTCAGAAGGGACAAATTAAATAGAATGACCAAGTATTCTACCAATATTTGGTTTAAGAATTAGAGGACCCATCACTGGTAAACACCTGTACAGCAGATTTTGAAGGAGCACAGTCTCTTGTAGTAGTTTATACTATGGTGAAGGAATAGTATATGGGTTCCATTTAAAATCTAGTAAGTATTGTTAAATATGAATTTCAATACACAAATTAGAATAATGAAATTATCTCCCCTTTCCTTTTCACAGGGAATTGATTTCTTTCTACCTTTCTGCACAAACGGTCATCCAAGTTACAACTCAATTGGTTTTTTACAAGGTAGATGTTTATATCTGCTAAGCATGTGCTTCCATGCCAAAAACCTCTTAGCAGGTTAGTAAATCATTCTGAAGGTTATAATGGTGATGACTTACAAAATATATTACCTGCTTAGCATCATCACAAAACAATAAACTCTTACACAAAATACTATAACTCATTGGGAATGCAAGTCCTCCCCAGTAGAGAGCAAAGCCACCCTGCACACTCTGGGAGACAATCTCAACCACAGAAGATTCAAAATGGTCCCTCTAACCCAGGGGTGTCAAACTCGCAACGTCATGTGACGTGTTGCAACGTATCGTGACTTTTTCCCCATTGCCGGAGCTGGGGTGGGCGCAGTTTCGCCATGACCCATTTGGCCCATGGGCCGGCAGTTTGACACCCCTGCTCTAACCCTTCTTGAGTACAGTAGAAGTAAGTTAGGAGATACAGATGCCAGGCAGCTGGCAGGAAACTATAGCCCCAAGAGGTAGGCAAAGGTTGAATGCAACAGACCAGTAGCCACGCAGCTTCTGGCTGAGGTGCAGAGATGGAAAAAACTTGATTTTCTGTGGATACTGCTTAAGACACTCCATATTGTATAGTAAAGTGTTGCTGCTGTTTTGCTATGAGAGAGTTGAGGGAGCAGACAGTAAAAGCAGTATCCCAAAGGTGCTTTTTCACAATGCAACAGGACTTTTTTGTTTTTCTTTGAAGATGTTTCGCTTCTCATCCAAGAAGCTTCTTCAGCTATGACTGGATGGTCCCTGGATGGATTTAAATGGTACCTTTATATTTTCTAACCTGCCTGCTTCCTAGTTCTGTAAAGTTCAAATGTAAGAAATGGCAGCAAATAGCCATTTTGGCTGGGGAATTCTGGGAATTGAAGTCCATGTATCAGGAGGGTGTCCAAGTTGGAGGAAAAGTGAATCTAAAGGTTGCTCTATATCAGTGATGGCAAACCTTTTAGAGACCGAGTGCCCAAAATGCAACCCAAAACCCACTTATGCATCGTCGGGTGCCAGGAGGGCGTGGCCCATTGGGTGGGTGTGGCCCATTGGGTGGGCATGGCTGCAGTGGTAACGGCAGACTGGGTGGGACTAAAAAGTTCAATCAATCAATTCCAACTTTGCAAGATCTTTTTTTTTCCGTGAGAAGTTGAAATTGACTGATTGAATCTTTTTTTTTTTGTACATGGTGGTGGAGGTCTAAAGCGAAACCCAGCTGAAGGCCTAGGACTGGGGCGACGGTGCGCGTGCCCACAGAGAGGGCTCTGAGTGCTGCCTCTGGCACCCGTGCCATAGGTTCGCCACCACTGCTCTATATCTTCATTGCCATAAATAAGAAGGTAAATCTAATAAAAATTAATATTACAATATTCATTGGAAACGATGGTAAGTATTTTTGCTTTTTTTGCATTCTGAAATTTATATGAGTGAGGTGGGTGATTTTTACAAAAATGGCTTTACAGTGTTGTCATTCTACTCATAGAATGATTTCTGCAGAAGAATTTGCACATTGTCTATACTTTGACTTTTGTTTTTGTTCTAGCAGTACTTTTAACTTTCAACTTTCAGTCTAAAAGTTAGCTTGTTCCTTAATCCTGTTTATGCTATTTTTCTTCCCTGTTGCTAGTTTTATGCTGTATTCTATTGCTAGTATTTCTAGTCTGCTTTGAATATTTTACTGTTTCTAAAAACTGCAACAGAGTTTTCTATTTATGTATGGTACAGTATAGAAATATTGTGACTAAACCAAATAAGCACAAATTAAACATTTAATTTAAAAAAAATAGACTGGAGAGGTTTTCTACCAACGCCTATGCTGTTTCTATTTATTTATATATCTAATTTAGAAATTATCCATCTCCCTCACAGAGGGATTCTGGGCAATGTACAAGTAAAATTTAAAAACATAAAAACTAAATATTTTATTAGGAGACGAAGACAGTTAAAATTCAAAAGGCAAGGAGAGGACCTTCTTATCAGCTACCATGAAGTTTCTTCTCCCCCTTTTAAGATAAGGCAAAAGTTAATTCTGACCCATGTCAGGCGAGAGAAGAGAAGAATAAATGATGGGATGTGGTAAGAAGTAGCTAAGGAAGAAGTACTGGGGCAGTTCTTCCTTTTGCTGACTCTGCTGGTAGAGTGGAAGTTCCATTTTTTAAGTTGCACCATGCATCCTTTTAAATTCCCATTTACAACTATGGAATATTTAATTACAGAGGTCCACAAACTTGACTACTTTCAAAGACTAAAGGATTCTAAATATAGGTAAATCATATTGCATATTGCGTGACTGATTTAGCTGTGATAGGCCTCCCAGAAACAGAGGTTCCTATCAAGTCCATGAGCAGACCGGGATTGTCCAGATCAGCCTTCCCTCAGGAAATAGTTCCCAGTTGTTTTGAATATCACCCCAGCCAGATCTTCCATTATTTATGATGGTGAGGATCAGTGGTGGGATTCAGCCAGTTCGCACCATTTCGGTAGAACCGGTAGCTAATCTTTTGTTGCCCAGGCCTAGAATGGACTTCCGGAAGCGGCATCCACACAGAGAACCGGTTGTTCACATATTTGAATCCTACCACTGATGAGGATGATAGGTTTAGAATCTGCCTCAACTGGATATTAATCAGGATAGAGAAACCTGTGTACATGTTGTTGCTTAAAATCCTTTACAATGGAGGCAAGACATTTTTCAATGATGCAAGGCTATCGTTAATTTTTCCCTTTTTCTGCAGGATCGAAGTGATGATGAAGTGGGTTAGATGGTAATGTGATGTTGTCAAAGAGGGATTGGTGTGATTTCTTCAGGTTAGTTATCTTTAGGATTTTTTTCCTAAAAGATCTAGATTGTACTGGTACATAGCAAAACATGACATGTGGTTTCTTTTACATATACTGAATAATGAAGAGAAATACTTTCACCATTTTGTAGTGATTAGTTGCTTGTATTTAGCAACATAATTTCTGGAAAATATTAGGGTTTCAGAAAGAAGGTTCATGAATTGCATATGGTTAACTTCTGTTGTATAGCGAGAGATAATAATAATAGCAAAAAAAAAGGTACAGGAGTCATGAAGGCTCCTTAGAACATGTTCAAAAGCAACAATGCTTTCACCATTTTTACCACGACTAGAGAATCATAAAAGATATAAGAATAATTTTCCCAGAATATTTCAGGAGAAAAAAAGCTACAGCTAAATAGACAGATTTCCTTGATGTGTAACAAAATCAGTTATTAACATAAGTTCTTTCCAGCTGAAAATTGGTTCAGCATCAATGGGAAAAAAAATCAGCAAATCAAATAATAAATACATCATCACTATTGCTCATTCCAGGTGTCCTGGAATGGATGCAAGCAGATAGAGGCAGATTGTAAAATCAGTGGCTTTACCTATTGCCACAGGCAAAGGAGACCCCCCCCTCCAAAACACACACACACACACACACACACACACCCCTTGGAGCCATGTGCAATCTCATCTGGAAAGCAGTAAAGAGCAGAAGATCAAGATGACGGTGGCATCAAAACAAAGATGTAACCTAGAAATGGATCTAATAATGGCCTAGAGCTGAACACAAAGGAAGGGAGTGGTACCTAGGAAAGAAGGCTCCTAGTCATTGCTCTGAGAGATGACCAAGCAGCTGAGCCCAGGCATCCTGCTGCCTGCTCTCTCTGCAGTGAAATTCATGCCTCATTGTGGTTTTCTTCCAAAGGAAGAAGAATGGGGTTGTCTTTCAGGAAAGGCATAAATCTACCCAACTTCAAGTGCCTAAATGAATCCATCTCTTAATAGACCAGTCTTAACTGATCTGGTGATAACTGGGGTAGAGCGTAAGCAATTTTGAATAGTTTGATTGTAGTTCAAATGAACAGATAACTGCAGTTCAGATTTTATAAAGAAAGAAAGGAACGACACAAATTGTGAACACAGGCCCATCGTGTTCAGGAGCTCCACTGAAAATCTCTGCTGAACCCACCAACTGGAATGACTTTGCAGTGCAGCAGGACCAAATCAAAAAGGCCTTTTTTTTTTTTTTTTTTTAACATGCCAGCCTTTTCCAAGCCAAGGCAAGAGAAAACAACTTGACATCAGAGTGGAAAATAAATTTGAGATCACAGGCCTTAATTTGCCGGTGCAATAGGAAAGCAGTCAGGCCATGCTGATTGCCCTCTGCTGCAAGGGACTAGGGAGAGATCCTGAAAGCATAAATTCATGTGCGGTAAAGTAGACTATTTGGGAGTTTGAATCCTCCCATATACCACCAGTAGCTGGGTCATCTTGAGTGCAAACCAAACTAATCTTAATTTAATATCTATCAGTTGTGGCCAGTGGATGAACCCTAAATTACAGTTTAAAGACTAGTGAGGTAGATTATTCATCTGCTGGCCCTCTGCAAAGTGACAACTAGCTACTTCTTGAACATACACAACCCTTTTTAGTCCCCCAATTGTAACCAGCTACTGATAAAATAATGGCTAGTGGCATTGGTCTATTATGAGAGGAGGGTTAAACATAATTGTTCAGCATGGTAACAGCATATATGTGTTTCTACTCCAAGCAAAATCAGTCACGACTCCTCCCCTTAGTGGGTATATTTAGCTCCCGAAATAGCCAATCGACAAAACCCCAGAATATAACAAAAAAAGCAAACTCAGTGACCCCAAGGACAAGCTTCAGGGGCGTTGTCAGACATGTGTAAACAATCTGCCGACTATTTAGCAAGCACCTGCATAATTTGTATTCTTATACTTATGAATGAAACTGGCACATGGAGCATTATGGAGATGGATAGGATGCAGTGGGAATTGCCAGAAAAATTTCAATTGTTAATGTTGGAAAATCCAATTAGACATCAACTTTTCATCTTTGAGTGAATATTCTATAGGTGGGGATATGGAGGAGAAAGAACAGGATAATTTAAAGTTGAACTAACAGAATAATTTTAAGGTTTGGAAAGAGAAGAAAATATAGCACTTGCAAAGAGATTTAATGGAGAGAAACCAACATTGCATTTGCTATGAATTTTTGTTTTGTTTTCCATCTAATTCTAAGAGGTTCCTTTATTTTTTTTCCCAGGAGTCAAACCAATAGCTAAACTAGCCACACCCAGTGGCTTCAAGGATGCAAACACAAATAAAAAAAACCTCAAAGCATCTTTTTACCATTATCAATTTTCCCTTGGACAGATGGAGAGGCGCCCTTGTTTATGATGATAGCTTTTAAGCTAGCAGGAAGATATAAAAGATTCCACCTGGATGGCTTCTTAGCACACAAAAGAGCTGAATTTAAGCATAGATTCAGCTGGCTTTAAGAGCATCCGGCTCTTGTATTCAAGGGCAATTTGCCATCCAGAACAGGCCTTACTAAGAGGATCAAGAAGTGAAAGCCTTTCATTTCTGAAGCATTTCCAGACAGATGTACACATTTCTCTCACCTCCAGTATTTGCTTACCCCAATGATGACGGTGTCATCGCCCTGGAAAACCGGGATGAATTTATCTCCCCGTATGATCTCCGACTGATTCAAGGGCCGGAACCTACAAAGCACCTTGATGCTGCATTCATTGATTTCGGTAGTCATGCTGGCTGGGCAATGGAGCTCTGTCTTGGTGTGCAGCTTTTGTAGCTAAAAGGAGTGAAGAGCAGCAGGAGATGCAATTCCCAAGGAAAAATGAGAGACAGAGGGAGGCAAAAGCAGGTTGCACACAGGCACTCTCGAAAGAAGGATCACAAAGGGGAAGCCTTTCCTAGATTGTCACCCCACAGCAGCAGAGCTGTTGGCTCTCTTGGCTGGGTTGGTAAGTCTTCCGTGCCTGTGGTACCCTGGGATGCTGCTTGCAGTGCCTGTATCCCCCTCCTCCTGCTGCAGGAATCGGCAGCATCAGCATCAGGCAAAAGGGTTGGGCTCTAGCTCAGGGTTAATACTTTTAAGGTGGAACAATTCCAGTGCCTTAAGGTGGACATGAATTTTTTTTTTAAAGAACTGCACCTTCCAGCTAGTCTCTTCACTTGATATTCCAGTTGGTAGCAGTTACTTTGTTCCCTCTATTCTTTCCAAATACAAAATAGTACAGGGACCCTATAGACAGTAGATGTATAGCAGAGAAAATATTGAAAATGAGAGTTTGTCATGCAAAGTATAGAAAAGTTACTTTTCCTCTTGTATGCAGCTGGTAAATTTTTAAAAGATTCTCCTTTATTTCAGAAATATTCAGAAAGAAAAAAAAATCACAACTGAATGGGACTTGAGTGGTGTGGAATTAATTCAAAGCCATCACTGAAAAATTTATTGTTTATAAAAGATTGAAAATAGCAAATTTGATTATTTCAGATTGGTTTTAAGAGAGCTCCAAACAAATGGGAATAAGAATTGAGCAGGTCTTTTATAAATTGAGGAAAATTTTATTAGTAAGGACAGACAAGTCAATGTAACTGGCAATGCCTGTGGACTGAATTGCTGAAAGGTGCTTCCAACTCATTATGTAGGAATGAGGCTTAAGGAGGTAGTATCATTAATGTATTCAACCAATAATAGGATCGATTAATCCATGAAATCCACACAATAAGCAATATAATGCTTGCATATGTTTACATGACTAAGCAATGAGTGACAGTATCTGATGGTACTGAAATGGAACATGTGAAGAAAAGGACAAATAATTTCTCAAAACAGTCATGCAATTTTGTTTTGATTCTCATCTTATGACTATAGAGAGCATAGAGCCAGAACTGGAGTTACTTGACCTGAAAATGAACGGTGTGCAGGTCCTACACAGTGACTGCGAATAGCTTATTTTTTAGTGTCTAGTCATAGAACATAATGGAATTATGTAATGCTGGTAGAATAATGTCTACAAGATTATATCTGCTCAGTCCAGCCCTTGTGCTGGTTCTTCCTTCATCACCTGAGATAAAAGTTGACAATTCTACTCCAAATGAGTGATTGAATCAGATATATGTTTTCCTTTCCTTTTAAAGACTATGGCTTATTAATTTGGGGTGTGTGAATATTCTGTTCCTAGTTATTTAAAATGAACGAACTTTTTGACTGTTTTTTAAAACACATTTTTAGCATGCTATCAAGAAGTGCTCATACTTTCACAGGCTTGAGTTTAGTTCAAATCTAGGTTCATAAATGTTTGGGGCTCGTAGATGTACTCGGAATGAAACCATATCCTGGGAACTCTCCCAAAATAACTGCTACAGTGGGCACATCAAGCCAATGGTCACTAGAAGCCAAATGAAGAATATTGCTACTCACCATCACCTGTAGCTTCCTGGAATGCTGTCCACTCCTTCTTATTTCTGGATTTTTCAAACATTTTCAAATGTAGCTTGCTGCTGTGGCTGCCTCCCATCTTTTCTATTTTCTAAGAATGTGTCAGGTGTACATGAAGGGCCCAGATTTCTCTTATAAGTCAGTCTTTGCTTTGCTGCCTGCTGATTTCCTATTAAAAAAAATACTGAATCTTTAAATAAAGGAAGAGCATGGAGCCTGTGGCTAGCAAAGTAAATATCTACAGGCACCATTTTGGGAACCCAGTGTATATTGCTCAGTGCCCAGATGTTCCTTAAAAGTCCTGGCATTAGAAACAAAATGTAGGATTGTTCCACATTTAATACGCCAAACAGGATTAACGTACATTTCAGCATAGGTACAAATGGTCTCAAGAAGAGTGAGATCTAATATGGGCTAAATTAATAGATCATCTACCACTTTCAAAATCTTGCTAGCTTATGTGGAGAAAGATTCTTCTTCCCTTTATTATTGTTTTTTCAAATGCCCTCTCCTTTTGAACATAACCACTGATGGCAACACCTTGTGACTTTGGTTGAAAGAAAGCTAAGCATGGTCAGTCCTGGCTTGTACTTGGATGTGTTGGAAGAAAAGTCTTCATCCTGGTTCATCCAAGCTGGGAATAAACATGGCAACTGCTTTGGGAAGAAGGTTGTAGTTTATTGGAGAAAAAAGCCAGACAGGAAGATGGCTCTGGCAGAAAAGAGAGAGAACACATGTAGGGAGTGGATTTTTTATACCCTCTGAAGCCTTTTGTTTTGAGTTGTTTCCTGTTCCTGTGGCATGAACTTTGAACTGAGTCTGAGTGTGCTTTTCTGGGCCTTGGTATCCGTGGTTTAATCCTATTATGTCCCAAAGGTCATATCCTGCTTCCCTGGGGCTGGGCTAATGACTCTTAAGAGTTTGGGTAAGGTATGCAGATTTTAGGTCTTTGTCTTCTTAATCTTCTAGCTCCAACTTTCTTGAATGGTCTGCATCTGCATTTGTACAGAGCTGGTTTCTGCTTGGGGGAGGCAGACTTGGGGCTATTAAGAAAACTGGGCATGCTTTCCTGCCTCTTCAAGATCCTTTGAGAAAATATACTTTTTTCTGCCCTTTTAATATTTCCTTCTCTGGGGGGTGATTTCCCACAGATGGGAAATGGATGGGAAACCTAGGAAATCCCACCGTAGGATGGGAGGCTGAAAAACATCATGGAAGGCAGTGACAAACCATTGCCATTTGTTGCCAGACATTACCTATGTGCATTAAGTCACCAGAAACAGACCTTTTTTCAAAGAAGACCTTTTTATATATATAATGGACTAAACCTGAGATTGGAACAGGAATGGAACCCAATCCTAGAATCGAAGAATGAATCAGTTTTATTGATCCAGTGGCTTCTAGGCTGTTTCTGTTGTTGTTGTTTCCCTGATAAGGACACCCATGCTGGCAATTCACCCTTGCATAATTTTCTAACTGGGCCACCCAGGTAAAGGTTCCCCTCCTGCTGATGAAACTTCTTTGCAAGGCTTTCTGCCCATGTCTAACCTTCAAATGGCATTAGGGCTGAGCTATATTTTTCTCTAAGGAAATCTACGAAAACTATTTGTACTCGTATATAGGTACTCATGTATACAGTACTGGGCCTTAATGTATAATATTAAAAATGTATATAATTTTAAATAAGAAAGTCATGTGAATCAGCTTTTATTTATGTCAAGAGATCATAGGCTGATACAACATTTGTTCTGACTAAAGCACAGGTTTGGGGTACACCGAATTTCTCACGGGGCTTAAGTTGGCAATAATTGTCCTGCAATATGTTACAAATCCAGCTCTTTATTCGGTGCTGCAGGAATAGGCTTGAAAATGGCTACATAATTGGAGTTATTCCTACCACCCCCTTTCTCTAAGCTTCTAAGTAATGGCCCAGCCAGGAAGATATGCATACAGTAAAACCTTTTAATCATCACCACTGTTACTCTTCCAAGAAACAGAGAGCCATTTGGGCAGATATTGCAAAAACAGCAGAAATCAGTGGAAGTCTGACACATGAAGACGTAACGATAGCAGAAATGCAGCCGCTTTTTGCAGCAGGCAAGAAGACAAGAGCAGAACAACTACAATAATTGGCAAAAAGGGTTCTCTTTCTTCCGGATGGATTGAACTAAGTGAAGCTTGAAAAAGGAATGGCTGAGAAAAGAGAGGTGAAATCTGTGACCTGCTTGCAGGTCTTTGGGTTCTTTGAGACATCAGATTGGATACCGATGAGAACACCAAATGCCTCATTAAATGGCCCTTCTTCTGATTCAATCTGGAACAACAGTTCTTATGGTATATACAGTGCTACATGTTCAGTGTCATATTTTAGCACAGTAGCCATATGCTGCAGCATTAAACAGAGGGATGCAGGGCACTGTAAAATAATCAGTTTGATGATAGACAAGGACTGAAGAGGCCATGCTGAAACTGCTACTCAGAGTTACAGCTAGCTGAGTGAATTTGGGCCTCTGAATAATCTGCTCCACAGCATTGAGATACTGTATATGGAGAACACAAGAAGAGAGAAGCCAAGAATGGTACTTTAGTCTCCTTGAAGACCAATTAGATATATGTCACTTGTGTGTTATATGTAATTTAAACATTTGTGGTGGTGCAGTGGTTAGAATCCAGTATTGCAGGCTAATTCTGCCGATTGCCAGCAGTTCAATCCTCACTGGCTCAGGGTTGGCTCAGGCTTCCATCCTTCCGAGGACCCAGATGGTTGGGGGGGGGGCAATATGCTGACTCTGTAAACTGCTCAGAGAGGACTGTAAAGCACTATGAAGCATTATATAAATCTAAGTGCTATTGCTAGAAGTGAAGGCCACACAGGATGGATTTTGTAATACTTAAAACATGGATTTGTAGTACTGTTGCACCTGCTAACTAACATGGCTTTTCTGGAAGGTTAAGGCTTTCAATACAATTAAAAAAGCAAATTTAAAATACAAGAAAATCCATATTAGTTAGCCAATGCAACAGTACTACAGAAACCATGTTTCAAGTATTACAAAGTCCATCCTATGTGGCCTTCAAAAGGAAAGCATACTCTGCTTAAGGGATTTTGCTCCCGAGTTCAGGACTAGAAGCCTTTGGATGCTTACATTTGCTAGCAAGCCTCAGAAAAAGTTCCATTGCAGCAGTGCTTAATGTGCAAACAAATGGACAATAAAAAAGGTAACCACAACCTATTAATTATATCCCCAAAAGAAGTTTGAGAACTATATTTTAATCATTTTACATATTTTTAATTGATACATACTTCTAAGAGATTTAGAATGTTAAAATGATGAAATGTTTACCTAGTAAAGACCAATTTAGCATAAGTAATACTAGGCCTCAATGAGAATACGGCAAATTAGAAACAAATAAGTAAGTAAGGAGCACAAGACATAATAATAATAATAATAATAATAATAATAATAATAATAATAATAATAATAATAATAATAATAATAATAATAGTAAAGTTGGAAGGGACCTTGGAGGTCATCTAGTCCAACCCCCTGCTCAGGCAGGAAACCCTATACCATTTCCAACAAATGGCTATCCAGTCTCTTCTTTAAAACTTCCAGTGTTGGAGCATTCACCGCTTCTGGAGGCAGGTTGTTTCACTGGTTAATTGTTCTAACTGTCAGGAAGTTTCTCCTCAGTTCTAGGTTGCTTCTCTCCTTGATTAGTTTCCATCCGTTGCTTCTTGTCCTGCCTTCAGGCGCTTTGGAAAATAGCTTGACTCCCTCTTCTTTGTGGCAGCCCCTGAGATATTGGAACACTGCTATCATGTCCCCCCTCGTCCTTCTCTTCGTTAAACTAGACATACCCAATTCCAGCAGCCATTCCTTATATTATTTGTACATTGTACATCTAATGAAGAAAGCTCTGGAGACTTAATTGGAGAAATGCTTTAATTCTATCTATATCACATATAAGTTTACATTTGTGTATGTCTATAGTGAACGTATAAATAGTACAAAACGTGTGTGCAGAAAGAGAGCTCTACAAAACCTTCAAAAGAGATGCTTGGTTTTATTTTATTTTTTTCATTAGCAAAGTAAAGTAGCTGTATGCTGCAGAGAGACGCATGTGAAAATAGCCCTGAGCAGTTTAAAAGCAGTCATATGAATCTGATAAGAGATGCAGCTCCTCTAACAATTGAATAAACGTTTCATATGTGCTCCCACATGGATGCAAAACCTCATATTTGTACAGCTCGACAATGTGTATACACAAACATGCATATTTACAGGAAATGCATATGGTTTTCCAAGAGCCAGTTTGGTATAGTGATTAAGGCAGCAGGTAGAAATTGGGAGAGGGTGAATTCTAGTTCCACCTTAGGCATAAAGCTAGCTGGGTGACCTTGGGCCAATAATTCTCTCTCAGCCTTAGGAAGGAGGCAAGGGCACAAACCACTTTTGGGAAAAAATCTTATCAATACAACTACAGGAATTTGTCCAGGCAGTTGCCAGGAGCCAGCACTGATATGAAGGTAGACACATACACAACTATGGTTCCCCAGATATTATTTGAAATCTATCAGGAATTTTACAGGCACTTTCTGACAATGCTTGTGGGGCTTTCCTTTTCATAAATTGGCCGCTAGGGCAGACATGATTGATGATAAAGCATAGACTTATCAAAGATAAATGAGTGAAGATGATCTCCGTTGCCTCTTTCTAATCCCTGCACTGTCATTCCCATCACTGTCTCAGCAGCCACTTGACATTTTTATTGTTTGAAAATATGAAGCCTACGTAGGATCTAAGATGTTTTTAACGTTAAAGGTAATACTGAATATTAAGGTTATGCTTTGCTGCATGACAATTTCCTGATTTTTTAAATTAAAATTCAGGCATATTGTTAAAAGTTCAGGTGGAGCAGGAAAGACCTACATGTATTAAGGCAGATTTCCTTTGGCACATCGGTGCCAGTAAGCACCGTGCTTGGAAACTCAGGGTACATATAGGCCTTTTTCTGACATCCTCTATGCCTTATATTTCCACTGAATTAAGACTTTCATAGTGAAACATGAAAAGACTTTCCAGATAAGCAGAATGTTGCACGAATATTTATTTTCTATCCTGTAGTAGTTCCATTCAAAGAACAATCAAAGCATCTCACAATAAAAAAATAAATAAAAAGAAATCAACCCAAATAAGTAACATTAAAAGAGATACAAAAATGTTTTAAAAGTTCTAAATGTTTAATATTTTAATAAGTTTTAAAATATTAAATCAGAATTAATTTTTTAGAGTTCTATTTATGGCCTTTCAGTGTGACTGAACCTTTCCCCCCCAAGTAAACAGATATAAAGCTGCAAAGTCAATTGTTTAAAAGTCACGAGGAAAATTTAAAACTCTACAAATAACGGGCAGCTTATTTGTCATTAGTAATTCACTTTTAACATATTCTCTTGCTATCGTGTTGGAGCATATTCACCTTTCATTCTTACAACTTACAACAAATCTGCCTAATGAATTATTTAGGTTTACAATAAGGATGTTCAAATGGATTAGGTGCATATACCTAATAAAAAGGCACAATGAATTATTAATATTATACAGGCATAAAAGATGCACCCCCCTGTATACCACAGAGTACATTTTGTATTATTTCCCAACTTGCAACAAAGCCAGACTCTGCAAGATACAAGCCAGGTCTGTAATCCTACGGAAGGTGGCTGAGGAAAGGGTAAAGACTGGCGAGATAACCATCATCATTATTCTCCTTTTCACCAATACCGGGTTTGGCCCAATCTATTTCGCAGCCCAAGGTTAAGAAATATGTGTTGCCTTCTTTTTCAATGCCCAGATAGATGTTGGCTGAACGGGAAGATAAGTATACTTTCACTATAAGACAAAATCTGAGGGAAGGTGTCCAGCCCTGCAATTGAAAACAATAGGCTGGTTTGGGAATGCAGAGCTGGACCCTCTCCTTCAAACTCTGCAGGCATTTAGCTATCCTCTTCAATAGTTTTTGAGGGGGAAGCAACAGCTTAGCAGTTAAAGATGTTGAGATTGTCAGCTGGAAAGCTGATGGCTCAAGTTCAAGAATCGAGCACCTTGCCTTTGAAAGCATGCACATGTGAGTAGATTAATAGGTACCAAGCATTCCATGTACCTTTGGGGAAGGTAACAAGCATTCCATGTACCTTTGGGGAAGGTAACAAGCATTCCATGTACCTTTGGCAGATAGCCATGCTGGCCACATGACCACAGAAAATGTCTTCAGACAACACCGGCTCCCTCGACCAAGACACAGAAATAAGCATTGGACACGACTGGAGAGGGAAACCTTTATCTTCAATAGTTCACTGCAATTTCCTGGGCTCTGCCCCTTGAGGCTGTTTGCTCTGTGCAGCAGGAGGGTGGTCTGCCAAAGAAACTGTCTCATGCTTGGATGTCTTATAACAGTTCTTGACTCCTGCACCTAGAAGAGAGCTCTACAAAATCCCAATGTCATGGTTCTGACAGATGAAACTCTTCAAAAGAACTTTGAGGCATTATTTACCTTAAAGAATCTTTTATTCGAGAAACAAAGTATCGGCACTACATAGTTAAAGCCAAAAACTGAATTCCCCTCCCCTGGGCACAAAGTAGCAAAGCACAATTCCCTCCTCCAATTAACTGTCATAAACCACATTCCCCAATTAACTTGAAGTGCCAGCTTTCTCCCCAGCTCTCCAGCCCGCCAAATCTTTATCAGCTCTGAGCACAATAACCTTGATTCCCACGGCTGAGTTATTGTTGTTATGACTAACTGGACTCTCATCTACATCCCCTCTCCCAGCATCATCTAACTCAGCGGTTCTCAACCTATGGGTCGCGACCCCATTTGGGGTCGATCGACCATTTCATGGGGGTCGCCAAGCAAGGCTGTCTGCCATTTTTTTTCCCTTTTCCGGCGATTGCCTTACCTCCCTTGAGCTGGGCTAGCTGGTGGTCGGCCTGCTCCGTCTCTGCCGCTTGCCAGCTACGCCTCGGCCGGCGCAGGGGGCGGAACCACGCATGTGCGGCGCTCCCGGGCAGGGAAAGTCCTCGACTTACGACCAGTTGGGTAGTCCTTGACTTACGACCGGTTTAGTCCTCAACTTACGACCGGTTTAGTCCTCAACTTACGACCGGTTGGGGATCGCGGCATTAAAAAGGTTGAGAACCACTGATCTAACTCTAAAAGCGAAAGAGAAAAGATGGCTACATTTCCATCTGTTGTCAAAGCAAGAACATCCGATGTTAGCAGCGCCGACACCCTCTGTTCCCATTTTTGTGAGTATTCTGCATGCATCATGGAAGGAGCAACGGAGTGAATAGTGAAGAAAGGGCCCTACTAAAGCTGCTACTGCTGTTTTATATCACTAATCAGTGGGACATTCAAACAATGCTGGGTGTTCACACCCAATGCAAGGTAACTGCTGATTGGGATCATAGGCCCATGTCATATACACAAAGGACATCCCTTGAAACCGATGGACTGATATTGATATCCACAGATTTGTCCAGGGCTCATAATTATACACTGCAATTTATTTCTAACATCCTACAGACAGTTTATAAAAATCATGGACACAATATGGAGAAAATCTAGGTTGTAATCCTACTGATACCATTTAAATGCTCAAGATCTGCAGAAAGATCAAGAAAAAGCAAAGTGGGAAGGAAAGAAAAAGTTAAAGGTGATGGATGGGCATCTGAAACAAAACAACAGATCAGTTGAGGATGGATGTGGAATATTTGGGAGGAATAAATTTGAATATGTGGACATTCAGAATTCTCCAGCCAGCCTGCTTGCTAGGAATTCTGGGAATTGAAGTCCACACATCTTCAAGTTGCCAAGGTTGAGAAATGCTGAAGTTGGAAATGATTAGATAGAAACTTCAAGAGCAATATATACTTTTAAAAAGTGTGACATACTTAAAGTTAGTGCAATTTAGTTATATACCAGCCTGGGGAAACAGGCTTTTCTCTGAGCAAACCTGTCCTGAAGAGGGTCCAATTTGCAGAGTCCCCATTTTCCCTTCTATTATCTATAATAATAATAATAATAATAATAATAATAATAATAATAATAATAATAATAATAATAATAATAATAATAATAATAATAATAATAATAATAATAATAATAATAAAGTTGGAAGGGTCCTTGGAGGTCATCTAGTCCAACCCCCTGCTCAGGCAGGAAACCCTATACCATTTCGGACAAATGGCTGTCCAGTCTCTTCTTAAAAACTTCCAGTGTTGGAGCATTCACCGCTTCTGGAGGCAGGTTGTTCCACTGGTTAATTGTTTAACTGTCAGGAAGTTTCTCCTTAGTTCTAGGTTGCTTCTCTCCTTGATTAGTTTCCATCCATTGCTTCTTGTCCTGCCTTCAGGCGCTTTGGAGAATAGCTTGACTCCCTCTTCTTTGTGGCAGCCCCTGAGATATTGGAACACTGCTATCATGTCCCCCCTCGTCCTTCTCTTAGTTAAACTAGACACACAGTACCCAATTCCAGCAACCGTTCCTTATATGTTTTAGCCTCCAGTCCCCTAATCATTTTTGTTGCTCTTCTCTGTACTTTTCTAGAGTCTCAACATCTTTTTTATATCATGGTGACCAAAACTGGATGCAGTATTCCAAGTGTGGCCTTACAAAGCATTGTAAAGTGGTATTAATACTTCATGTGATTTTGATTCTATCCCTCTGTTAGTGCAGACTAGCACTGTGTTGGCTCTTTTGGCAGCTGCAGCACACTGCTGGCTCATATTTAAGTGATTGTCCACTAGGACTCCAAGAACCCTCTCACAGTTACTACTATTGAGCAAGGTACCCCCTATACTACACTTGTACAATTGGTTTTTCTTGCCTAAATGTAGAACCTTACTTTTTTCACCATTGAATTTCATTTTGTTAGATAGCGCCCAGTGTTCAAGTCTGAGTAAACATGGCTACTCTTCAGTCACAATTTATACTATTTGCTTTGATAATGGATTCTTAAAAAGTCAACAGCTTTCCTATTTTGTTACATTTGTCTTGGCCCAAGAAAGGTATTGTTTCAATATAAAATATTTTTCTCTAAGCCAACATTCCTTTCATACAACTCAGAGCTAATCCTCACATCCTGTCACCTGTAGTATGAATCCTCACATCCTGTCACCTGTAGTATGAGACTGCCCTGCTAACCATTTTGGAGGACATGTTCTCATAAATACAGCCATTGTCTCATCTAGCCCACTGAAAAGGCAGCCTAAATATAACTGTTCCACTTTAATAATTTGCTGTTTTCCTGACCCAAATTTTAGCATACAAATGAACTTTGATGCTTCGAATGCAGTCTTTGTGATGACATAGCCAGTGACTGGCATCTGCTGTGCTTCTGTTGGTCAACTGAAACTGCTTTGGGCAACTTCCTTTCCCTGGTCACTGTTTTATGCTTCCTATGGCTATTTTGGCTTACAGGAGAAACTATATTTCTGGTTTCCATGTAGGTATGTTTCATGTAATGCCTGACCCATGTTTCAAGAGTTTCAAGGCTCTTCAATCGTACCCAGGCTCTTCCCTGGATAAACCAGTCTCCTGGAAGCCACTAGGCCTGTTATTAAACATTTGTTCAGTAGTTTTTCAAAAGGCAAATAGCCCTGTCTGGAAAAATAATAAAAGGTTTGTGGTGGTAGGTGGATCATTGCATTTGGAAAGAGATGTTTTGCTGATTCTGTCCTAAATGAATGCATGACGGTTTTCTGCTGCTTTTACCACAAGGAGTTTTGCATGCCCATCCCTACTTTGGGAGAGGGGCAGTGCTATTTTGCCTACTATATTCCCATTTTGCAAACACCATAGGATAATCCCAGGTGTTGCCAACTATGGCCACAGTCAGCCAGCACTTCCATTTCCTTGCAGTAATTTTGTGCATGGAATAGTCTGCAAATAATGTGAAATCAACAGGAATTATTATTTACAAGACTTACATAGCCATCTAGTCCATATAATAACTTAAAGAAGCTTACAAGAATCCATAAATGTGTGATTAAGCTGCCAATCCAAGCATCCTCACAGCTCAACCTCATCCTAGCCCAATTCTTGACAGAAGAGCCAGATCATCACAGCCCTTCAGAAGACTTAAAGAGTAGGGATACTTTAGCTCTTAGGGGGGAGGCTGTTCCAAAGGGGTGGGGCAGCCACTGAGAAGGTGGGCCTCCAAGGACCCATCAGGTTGCAACATTTAGTTTTTTTACAAATGCACTCGCATAAAACAGTCTACCAATCTTCTTGAAGACTGGCATGCTTTTGCCCCCAAAGAGCCCAGCCAAGGTCAGTGTGGTGGAGGAATGGGAGGGAGAAATGGCAGGGAGTTTTTTAAATATGCTGGAGGAGAAGACAGTAGATTATTCAGAAATAGTCAAGGTGACAGGTTACTGGGCCACATATAGCTTACCTAACATTCAGCTATTACAAAGATTTCCTCTGTCCAGCCGTGACCGACTCTAGGGGGTGCTGCTCATCTCCATTTCTTAGCTGAGGAAGCCAGTGTTGTCCAAAGACATTTCCATGGACATGTGGCCAGCATCACTATATGCCCGTGGTGGCGAACCTATGGCACGCGTGCCACAGGTGGCACACAGAGCCCTCTCTGTGGGCACGTGCGCTGTCGCCCGAGTCCTAGGCCTTCAGCTGGGTTTTATAAAACCTTTTCGCTTTAGGCCTCTGCTGCCGTGTGCAAAAGAAAAAAAAATCAATCAATTTCAACTTCTTGCGGAAAAAAAAGATCTCGCAAAGTTGGAATTGATTGATTGAACTTTTTAGTCCCACCCAGTCTGCCGTTACCACTGAAACTACGCCTACCCAATGGGCTACGCCTACCCAATGGGCCACGCCCACCCGGCACCTGATGATACATAAGTGGGTTTTGGGTTGCAGTTTGGGCACTCGGTCTCTAAATGGTTCGCCATCACTGCTATATGCCAAAGTGCTCCTTCCCGCCAAAGTGGTATCTATTTATCTACTCGCATATACATGCTTTCGAACTGCTAGGTGGGTAGGAGCTGGGGCAGGTAATGGGACCTCACCCTGTTGTGTGACGCTTGGATCTGGAACCTGAGTTCTTGGCTTTTCAGCTGGCAAGCCCAGCTTATTAACCGCTGAGTCATCATGCCCCTCTCCAGCTTATAACTTACCTAACAAACCCAGCATTTGAATTTGGTATATTCATTTTATTTCTTTATTAAATTTATATGCTGACCACCTCACAGTTTGAGGAGACTCTGAATGGGATATAAACTAAGCAGTCTAAGACAACCAGTTTGGTCTTGTAGTTAAGGCACCAGGCTAGACACTGGGTGATCCTGAGCTCTAGTTCCACTTTAGGCACAAAGCCAGGTGGCTAACTATAGACCAATTACTTTCTCCCAGCCCTAGGAAGAAACAAGGGCAAACATTGCAGTGGTAAGACCACCCCTGGAATACTGCATCCAGTTTTGGTCACGATACAAAAAAGATGTTGAGAAGCCAGAAAGAGCGCAAAGCAACCAAAATGCTTAGGGACTAGGGGTTAAATTGTACAATTGTTGAAAGAAAAGTCATCATCGTGGTTCATCCAAGCTGGGAATAAACATGGCAACTGCTTTGGGAAGAAGGTTGTAGTTTATTGGAGAGGAGAACCAGACAGGAAGATGGTTCTGGCAGCAAGAGAAGTGAAAAAAAGGGCTGAACACATGTAGGGAGTAGGTTTTTATACCCTCTGAAGCCTTTTGTTTGGGGTTATTTTCTGTTCCTGTTCTGAGGCTATTTCCTGTGTCATGTATTCTGACCTGAGTTTGGGTGTGCCCTTTGGCCTTTGTGAATTAAACCTACCATGTCCTGTCTCAGGTGGGGTATGCAGATTTTAGGTCTTTGTCTTCCTAATCTCCTAGCTCCAACTTTCCTGAGGTTTACATCTGCATTTGTACAGAACTGGCTTCTGCTTGGGAGAGGCAGACTTGGGGCTATTAAGAAAACTGGGTAGGCTTGCCTGCCTCTTCAGGATCCTTTGAGAAAATATATTTTCCTGCCCTTTTAATATTTCCTTCTCTGGGGGGCTGACTTCCCACACAATGAACATTTGTGAGAACTGGGAATGTCTAGTCTAATGAAGAGGACTACAGGTGACTTGATAGCAGTCTAGAGGTGATTTGATAGCAGTCTATTTGAGGGGTTGTCACAGAGAGAAGGGGATCAACCTATTCTCCAAAGCACCTGAGGTTGAGATAAAAAGTAATAGATGGAAGCTTAGCAAAGAAAGGGCCAAACTAGAATTAAGAAGAAATGTCCGTCATTGAGAACAATTAATCAGTGGAATACCTTGCCTCCAGAAGTTGTGGGTGCTCCAACATTAGGGGTTTTTAAGAAGAGATTAGACAGCCATTAGTCTGGAATGGTATGCAGGGGTAGCAACCTTGACTCTTTTATGGCTCCTGGACTTCAACCAGCCAGCCATGCTGGCTCAGGAATTCTGGGAGTTGAAGTCCACGAGTCATAAAAGAGCCAAGGTTGCCTACCCCTGGTATAGGGTCTCTTGCTTGAAGGGGGGTTGGACTAGAAGACCACAAAGTTCCAAATTTTGGAAAAATAGGCACATTATTTTATAAACCTTAAATGTATTTGTTTTTAAAAAGTTGGCTACTTTTCTGGTAGATGTAGAAGAATTAGGATACTAAATAAATGAAAACTCAAGCACAAAAATAAAGAATAAAAAGCACCAGGGCATAAAGAAGGCTAATAATAGCCAATTACTAATACCTAATAAAAATCAGAAATCCTTTTTCCCCCTGGAATGTCTGGTTTTAACTTTGATGGGAACCTTATTCTGTGCTTTTGAAGCCTGAAATGAAAACAAAATTTAAATCAACCCTGGAGAAATCGCTAGCGTAGGCTAAGAACATTCCCAGAAACGACTAAACTTAGCGTTCTTCATCCAGCAGCGGATGACTAAATTACTTCCTTGCCTCCAGGACTACAGCTCCCAGAAAGCATAGCGCGGCAAAACCCCCAAAGCCTTTCAGTGTTCCCATCGCGTCTCTCGGTTGTTCTCGCGATACTTGGCTTTTCTGCCTCTCACCGGCCTAGGTGACTTCAACCCATCCCTGCACCTGGCTATGGCCGATCCCAAGTATGCGGACCTGCCCGGCATTGTGAGTGGCATGAAAGAAGCCCCTGCGGGGAGAAAGGAGTGGGGGCGGGGGGAGGCTGGTGCCGCGTTAAGGATGGAGGAGCATGAACCGCGCCTAGGGAGAGGAAAAGGGTGGGGTCGGAAAGGCTAGTGGAACTGGAGATATGGGGCTGCAGGATGCGGGATGGCTGGATGAAGAGATGGGTGGGAGAAGAGAAGAGGAGCACCTGAGCATAAAGTGGGGCTTTTGATTCGCGCCAGGGAGTGGAGCTCCTTCGTCTTGGCTGAGATTAGAGAGGTTTAAGGAAAGCCTAAAGCTCAGCCTCATCCCGAAGGACGTTTGTATCTGGCAGGCGGGATGACGGGATGCCATTAAGAAAGGAGTGCCCCTGAGGTTGTGCAGACAGGCGGGGATCCCCTGCAGAAAGAGCAGGGAGTATTGTGTAATATTCTGGAGGACAGATGTTGCCAGCTCGTTTCCCACACTTTTCAGAATGCAAGGCTCTCTGTG
>NW_015388168.1:108064-109426 GCF_001527695.2 Protobothrops mucrosquamatus | reverse complement strand
CAGAGGTGGCCCAGGGAGAAGCCAGGGAGGGAGAGGAAGAAGAGGAGGATTTTCAAGACCTCCCCTCATAGGCCTGGCCGAAGTGGAGGATTGGGACTGAGACCGACCGGGTTCAGCCCGCCTCCCAGAACCTGTGGTCAGTTTAACAGTAGGAGGCAAACCTATTCCCTTCCTTGTGGATACTGGAGCTACTCGATCAGTCCTAACTCAACCCCTAAGCCAAGCTTCCCCCCACTCTATCAATATACAAGGAGCGACAGGAAGAATCCTACAGTGTCCATTTTTAGAACCCTTAAGTTGCACTATGGGAGGAAGAACCATAACTCACCAGTTTGTATATATGCCAGACTGTCCCATCCCTTTATTAGGAAGGGATCTGCTATGTAAGCTAAGGGCGCAGATCTCATTTGAAGAGGATGGCACCAGGGCTATGAAATATGGAAAAGTACTAATGGAAGTACCTCGTGAAGAGGAATGGAGAATGGTGATGCTGGCACGAACAATAGAGAAGAATGCCAGATGGAAGGAATGTGATGTACCATACCTGTTGGCAGAGGACAACCCCCCTGGTTTTACAAGGCATCTCGGGAAAAAGCCCAACTGGTAGCAATAAAAGTTAGATACTTGGGATTTGACATAGAGGAAGGAAAGAGAACTCTTGGACATGAAAGGAAAGGAGCTGCCTGTACCGAAGAATAGCAAAGAGTTAAGAGGATTTTTGGGTGCTGCTGGCTTCTGCCGAATATGGATCCCTAACTTTAGTTTAATAGCAAAACTCCTGTATGAGGCCACAAAGGGAGGAGATAAAGAACCATTGCGATGGGAACAGCAAGAAAATAACAGCTTCACCCCTCTCAAGGAGGCTCTAATGCACACCCCTAGTTTAAGGCTGCCAGACTATTCCCAGGAAGACCTAAAGCAAATTAAGGCGCTTGAAGCACGCCAGGAAGATGGCTGGTGGATCCTGCCAGACCAGCGATATATCCCAGGATATATCCCAGGATATATGGCATGGGATACAGTACAACAGGCCCATAGGCAACTGCACCTAGGGAAGATGGTGTTAGCAAATGCCCTGAAATGGGAGGTTTATATTGATAAAATACACAGCATTGCAGCAAATGTTTGTGCTAGGTGTGAGATTTGTGCAGCCAACAACTCAAGGCAAGGACCCCAACTGCCTCAAGGACACCAACCCAGGGGAACTTACCCCTTTGATTCTCTGATGATTGACTTTACTGACATGCCACGTTCAGGTCCCTATAGAGCAATGTATGTACATACACTGGATGGCCAGAGTGCATCCCTACAAGGACAAAGAAAGCAACAGAGGTCGCAAAAGCCTTGCTTCACATTATTATT
>NW_015388168.1:101943-105037 GCF_001527695.2 Protobothrops mucrosquamatus | reverse complement strand
TATTTTGTAAGCAGATTTGAAACTTTTGAGGTATTAGAGACAATTCAACTGATGAAAGCAGGAAAGTTCCCAGCTGGATAGTGTATAAATCTTTTAAAGATTTGTTGGCCCTAATATTATTAGAAATCATAATAAAGCATTTAAATTGTGTTTATCTTTTTTATCATGATTATATAATATTGATTTTAAAAGAGGGTAAATTGTATCCAAATGGTAGAACCAAATTATTAATTATTGCACATGCTGTTATTAATTGTTTTCTTGGCTAGTTATTGCAGAAAATATTATTTTATATAATTAATCCATCTCAGTCCATATTTATTAAAAATAGACAAACATCAGATAAAACATTAATTAATTACTTTGGATATAATTCAAGATAGATTATATACTGCTGTATAAATTTCCTGGATGCTAAAATAGAGTTGATAAGGTTCAGATACATTTTCTAAAGCAAGTTATATTAGATATGGATTCTCAACTCTTTTAATTAATGGATTTCAATCTATTAATTGAAATTTTGAACAATTAATTCATTGACAAACTTGATATACTGGTGGTTCAACTATTTGGTCAATATTGAGATTATAAAATTGGGAAAAATCTAATTTCAGTCTGATTTCATGCACATCGGATATATTAATAGATAAACAAGAACTTGGGCTTTGTAATTTGTGCATTATACATTAAGCATTGAGGACTGTATATACATTTTTTTCCAAATATATGGAAATTAATATATTAATTGCTATAAATAACACTGATATGAATTTTAATAGGTAAATTAAACTTCCCTTAAGCTGAGATAAGATTAATGTTATTGATGTCAGGCACAAAAGATTAGGTCTACAGGTAAAGGTCCAATTAAATTGATTTATTGCTATTTGCGCCGATGAATAGGAAACTTCTCAACTAATGGTTAGCACAGTGATGGCAAACCTTTTAGAGACTGAGTGTCCAAACTGCAACCCAAAATCCACTTATGCATCGTCGAGTGCCGGGTGGGTGTGGCCCATTGGGTGGGTGTGGCCCATTGGGTGGGTGTGGCCCATTGGGTGGGCATGACTGCAGTGGTAACGGCAGACTGGGTGGGACTAAAAAGTTCAGTCAATCAATTCCAACTTTGCAAGATCTTTTTTTTTCCCGTGAGAAGTTGAAATTGACTGACTAAACCTTTTTTTTTTGCACATGGCGGAGGCCTAAACCGAAAAGATTTTATAAAACCCAGCTGAACTTAGGACTGGGGCAATGGCACGTGTGCCCACAGAGAGGGCTCAGAGTGCCGCCTCTGGCACCCATGCCATAGGTTCGCCACCACTGGGTTAGCATCTGCTTGGAGTTAGATAAGGGTCAATGGCATTCAAAAGGGATTGAATTTAGTTTGCTTGTGGCTATGTATGGATTTTAGGCTGATTCCTCTTTTATACTGCATCCAGTTTTGATCACTACAATACAAAAAAGATGTTGATACTGTAGAAAGGGTGCAGAGAAGAGCAACAAAGATGATTAGGGGGCTGGAGGCTAAAACATGATGAACGGTTGCAGGCGCTGGGTATGTCAAGTCTAATGAAGAGAAGGACTGGAGAAGAGAAGGACTGGAGTGACATGATAGATGGAAACTTATCAGAGAGATATCCAACTTAGAACCAAGGAGTAATTTCATGACAGTGAGAACAATTAACTCTGCCCCCAGATTCTGCTTCTACCCATAGCCCAAGTATATTATAGAACAATCCAGTCAAAGTTCACTTCTTTATTTGCTTACACCATATAGACAGAATTTTGTCAGATTAAACCTATACCATTCTAATCCTAACAGCTATAAACTGGGAGATTATAAGGAATGGCTACCTTATCTCTCTTGCTCTATCTATGATCCAGCTCTGGATTCTGTTGTCTCTTATTTCACACCCCTCCTTGGGGCATGCTCCCTTCTTCCTGGGAAGCTGATCTTCCACTGCAGTGCATCACACCATCTCCCGCTTCATATACACAATCCATAATAATCAAAATAAATAATACCACCTATTAATATTTTAATAAGCATTTCAGGGTTAATGGCAGATAAATATTTTATCCAGATAGATGGACTTTTGAGAAGATAGGCCACCAAAAATTTCATTGGCTAATTTGAAATGATATTTTGATAAAAGAGGTTTTAATTTACTAACTTTCAAAAATATCATTAAACATTTATTCTGTCATCTATATTTATGTGGAATGAGAATTTAACTGAATATAAACCTTTATGGGCTTTCTTAAAGCCTATTATTATTTCTCCTAGATGTGGACAATTATTTGTGTCAACAGCTTCCTGGTCTGGAAACAGATATATTTGGGGCCTATTGGAATATAGATTTTATTTTGATGTTGAATATTTAACTTCATGTAAAAATTCTACTTTAAAAATAGGGCAAGATTTACATTGAAAAATACAGAGACATTCTAGAATAGTAGCTTTGTGTTCTGCAACGATTATTTTAAGGAATGTCATCAAATGAAAGCATATTTTTATAGATCCAGATATCATAACTGAGACAGAAGCCTTTCAGAGGCATAGGAAGTAATTTTTTTTTTACTTTGAGGCAAACTTTGAATTTATGCTATGGTCCTGGACACATCCTTCCGGGTCAATAGAACTGAGGTTTTTGTGAGCTGTTGTTCCTCTAATAGCTAATAAAACAGAAAGAATTTGGTACATGGATATTTTCTGTAAATTAATATGTACTGTACCTAAAATCATTATAAAATTCTGCAAGTGACACTGCTTCTTTATACACATGAATGCATAAAAGCACTGACATAATAAATTATAGCTTTCCAGGTTTTTTTTTTTAAAAAACTTCTTAGGTTTATTTTTTATTTATTTATTTATTTCTCAGAGTACTTTGTCTTATACATTTATATAGTTTGACCACCTTTGTATTTAGTCATTTTTTATTTTTCAATTTCCGCTCTATATTGATCAATGTAAACTTGAGATGAAAGTGATGCCTACTTTTATACTGCTATTATGCATGCGTGCCACAAATGACTTTTGGACTATATATGTAAATTTGTGTTCGTGTCTGTATGAAGAAATATATAGACAAGA
>NW_015388168.1:98147-99480 GCF_001527695.2 Protobothrops mucrosquamatus | reverse complement strand
ATACATTTATATAGTTTGACCACCTTTGTATTTAGTCATTTTTTATTTTTCAATTTCCGCTCTATATTGATCAATGTAAACTTGAGATGAAAGTGATGCCTACTTTTATACTGCTATTATGCATGCGTGCCACAAATGACTTTTGGACTATATATGTAAATTTGTGTTCGTGTCTGTATGAAGAAATATATAGACAAGAAGGATTAAAACTGATTCCGAAGATTCATGGAGGACATGCCATTTAAGGCTTTATAAGAGCCGTGGTGGCTCAGTGGTCAGAATGCACTACTGCAGGCTACTTGTGTTGATTGCCAGCAGCCAGCAGTTCGACAGTTCGATTCTCACCTGCTCAAGGTTGACTCAGCCTTCCATCTTTCAAAGATCTGTAAAATGAGGACCCAGGTTGTTGGGGGCAATATGCTGACTCTGTAAACCGCTTAGAGGGGGCTGTAAAGCACTGTGAAGAGGTATATAAGTCTAAGTGCTATTGCTATTATAAGTTAAAACTTGCACTTTGCATTGGATTTGGAAACTTATGAGGAATCATATTAAATACTGAAGCACAGATATTATACTCTTGGACCTCCTTGTGTCTCTTGGAAGTTGGGTCTCTACATGTTATACCAATTGTAGTTTCAAAGTTACCCTAAAAAGCAAACTTACCTAGAGGGCATTGCAGTAATCTAAATGCAAGGTGATGAGAACAAAGACATTGCTGTATGGATTTCTTGATTCAAAGCAGCTCCTGGGCTGCTTGGTCAGGATCTTTGAGTCCAAGAAGATTCCCCAAGCTATGGACCTGATCCTTTATAGGTGCAGGTAAATCATCAAGCATTAGCATTAGCAGTAGAGCTAGTGTGTTCAAATACTTATTATAAATTAATATGTTCATACATTATAGCTGCCCCATTTCAAAAATCCCTGGAACAGAACATATCTGCTTTTTCATGTTATTTAAAATTCTACAAGCATCAGTTGCATACATTTATTTTCCTGCATTGAAGGGAAATAATATATGTTGTGTAGTATTAAATATTAATGACTAGGAAAATGTGTACCCTCAGTCAGGTAATTATGGGTTTGGTTAGTATCATAGTTAACAAACTCTCTTTGCTATTTTTATAGAAAAGATCCAGATTATACTGTAGCTTTATTTGTTCTTGCTGTGGATCTAATATATTCAAAACATAACCTTCAATTATTTAGCAGTAATTTGCTAACATTATTCCAATGTATGCTGCATTTTCTAGGAAGTATCAAGGATGTTGTCTAATATTTATTTATTTATTTTTTTTCAATATAAAATTTTATTATTTTTTCAACATAAAAAAAA
>NW_015388168.1:85699-97836 GCF_001527695.2 Protobothrops mucrosquamatus | reverse complement strand
TTTGAAAATTAATAACAGAAGAGAAGAACAGACCAAGAACACAAAAATTTCAAAAGTATTGCAATTACAAAAACTTTCTAGGACAAGAAACCTGTCCTTTCTTTGATCTTCAAAAATTATAGGTGTATTAAGATATTAAATTTAAGTAGCATTCTGAGAATTAAATAAAAGTTGCTGTAGTTATAAAAAAACTTTGTAAAAATGGAGTCAGTTTTATATACCATGAATTTTAATTGTGAATGAAAATTAAAATTAGTAATTATCCCCTTGGTTATCTGGATGTTACATACTGAATTCTTAACATTAATTTAATACTTAGTATAATTGATTTAATGGAGCAGATTGCCATAAGAACAGGAATTCACATTTTTATTCTGACCTTTCTATTTTTTTTCTTTCACCTTCTTTCACAAGAGCTAATATATATTAGAGACCTTAGAAACATCTGTTAATTCAGTTTGTTAATAAAAGCAATTTTAAGAAAACTTGTTTATTATTTTTTTAGACCAGCTAAACAACAATCTTGTGAATGGTCAAGATATGTATTTTCTGGATTTTAGACCAATTGAAATGACAGTAGACCAAAAATTATCTCCGCTGAATCTGTAATCATAAATTAATGACAATAAAATTTGCTGAGTAGCTCCATCAGAGATATCCATCATGTTATTTAATGAATAAACTGTCAGTATTTTTGTGGTGGAGAAACTGATAGCAAAACAGCAGCATCTTCAGAAGCAAAGAGATCTGGACGGACAAAAGCAGGGATCTGGATGGACAAAAGCAGCATTATGACACACCTCTTTTGTACATGTGTTCTCAGAGGGTATGGATTCGTAGCTGGCCTTACTCAATGGTCCTCAATGGAACTGCATCTACATGGAGGGAAGTGTGTAGTGGGGTGCCCCAGGGCTCTGTTCTGGGCCCAGGGCTCTTCAACATTTTCATCAACGATTTGGATGAGGGGATAGATGGGGAACTCATCAAATTTGCAGACGACACCAAGCTGGCAGGAATAGCCAACACTCCAGAAGACAGGCTTAAGATACAGGAGGATCTGGACAGACATGAACACTATCTAATAAAATAAAATTCAATGGTGAAAAAAGTAAGGTTCTACATTTAGGCAAGAAAAACCAAATGTACAGGTATAGTATAGGGGGTAATTTGCTCAATAGTAGTAACTGTGAGAGGGATCTCGGAGTCCTAGTGGACAATAACTTAAATATGAGCCAGCTGCCAAAAAAACCAACACAGTGCTGGGCTGCATTAACAGAGGGATAGAATCAAGATCACGTGAAGTATTAATATCACTTTACAATGCCTTGGTAAGGCCACACTTGGAATACTGCATCCAGTTTTGGTCACCGCGATGTGAAAAAGATGTTGAGACTCTAGAACAGGGGTCCTCAACCTTGGTAACTTCAACTCCCAGAATTCCTTAGCCAGCTTTGCTGACTGAGGAATTCTGAGAGTTGAAGTCCACATGTCTTAAAGTTGCCAAGGTTGAGGACCCCTGCTCTAGAAAGAGTACAGAGAAGAGCAACAAACATGATTAGGGGACTGGAGGCTAAAACATATAAGGAACGGTTGCTGGAATTGGGTATGTCTAGTTTAATGAAAAGAAGGACTAGGGGTGACATGATAGCAGCATTCCAATATCTCAGAGGTTGCCACAAAGAAGAGAGAGTCAAGCTATTTTCCAAAGCTCCTGAAGGCAGGACAAGAAGCAATGGATGGAAACTAATCAAGGAGAGAGCAACCTAGAACTAAGGAGAAACTTCCTGATAATTAACCACTGGAACAACCTGCCTCCAGAAGCGGTGAATGCTCCAACATTGGAAGTTTTTAAGAAGAGACTGGACAGCCATTTGTCTGAAATGGTATAGGGTTTCCTGCCTGAGCAGGAGGTTGGACTAGATGACCTCGAAGGTCCCTTCCAACTTTATTATTATTACTAACATTGCAGCTTTACTTTAGTTATTCTAATAAAAATAGAAAGATTCTGCAGATGCTGCTGTAAAAATAAACATCATATAGCCTAGATTTCACATATCTTTCCATATATATAAAAAAACAAAATTAAGTAATTTGCTTTAATGAATACAATTTTTGCAGTGCAATTAATAAGCTGCCCTGAAGCAATTAGGTGAGATGGCCAATATAGAAAAATGAAATGTATGTTTTTGTTTTGTTACATTTTATTTATTTGTTTTACCATGTTATATTTTATTCTCTATGATAAAACAATAAACTTATTAAAAAGTGATGAATAAATAAATAAATTAATTAAATGAATTAATAATCAATGGCTGGTTCTTATATTCTTATACTTTTTTATATATATAAAAAGTTTTTTATTAATAAAACAGTTAAAACAAAAAAGGACATAACGTGTCGTTCCAGTATATATAATCTTAACAATTTGTTCCTTGTCATACTTATAATTCCTAATCTCTATATATACATACAGTATTTTCCTATATAATACAGTCTCAAATTTGTTTCTCTATATACTAGCATACAGTTTTATATACCACAATCTTAACACTAACTTAAAGCCCGAACAGTTCTCCTTGACTCGTACCAACAATAAAATTTGTCCCAGATTTCAAAATAGTCCGTTTCTGTCTTGTCCTTTAATTCCATAGTAAGCCTATCCATATCAGCACACAATAAGATTTTATGTAGAATCTCTTCTTCTGTTGGAATTTCTTTATTTCTCCAGTTTTGTGTGTAGGCCAATGTGGCAGCCGTGAAGATATGTAACATTAAGCAAAGTGCCCCTTTATCGTATTTCTGCGTGGTAATACCTAGTAAGAGGAGTTCTGGTTTTAGCTCTACCTCTGTCATTAGTATTTCTTCTAGCCATTTTTTAACCTTGTTCCAAAAGTCACGGGCTTTCGGGCACTCCCACCACATATGATAATATGTCCCTCTTGCCAAATTACATTTCCAGCACATAGGGGAGATGTTTGGGCCCTTTTTAGCTACTCTTGCGGGTGGAAAGTGCCATCTATAAAAGATTTTGTAAAGGTTTTCTTTGTAGGATGTGGCCAGGGTGAGCTTCCTGTTTTGTGCTCATAGTTCTTGCCAGATATGCAGATCAAAGTTGAGATCAAAGTCCCTGCTCCATGTTAACATGGTTTCTTTTACCTGTTCTTCGTACATTGCCTGATCTAACAAATAATGATATAACTTTTTAATCATTTTATCCTCAGTACCTAATAGTATTTTATCCAGCCCTATCAATTCTATTTTTATGCCTAATTCTTTTTTGTCTTTCCAACATCTCGCCTGTAATTGAAGGTATGCCCATCATTCTAATTCTATCCCTTCATCTTGAAGAGTTTTCCTGGATTTCAATTCCCCTTTCTCATCTAGTAAGTTTTTATATGTTATAATCTTCCCTAATTGAATAAACTTTGGATGTACATATATTTCTAAAGGTGAGATCCAGCCAGGGACTTGAGTATAGTTCGGTTGCCAGGTTTTGACCCATACATCAATTAAAGCCCGTCTAATATAGTGCCTGCAAAAATATTTATGTGACCTATATTTCTGGTCCCATAGCATAGCACGCCATCCTATTTGTAGGTCATGACCTTCCAAACATAGTAATCTCCTGTTCTTCAAAAGTATCCAATCCCACACCCATATTAAAACCATGGCCTGATAGTATTTTTCCATTTCAGGGAGGCCAAGTCCCCCCCCCTCTCCTTCGAATCCTGCAATAATTTTAATTTGATCCTCGCTTTTTTTCCTTGCCAAATAAATTTGAGAATAATTTTGTTTTGAAAAAATTTCTTATCCAATTTTATGGGTATACATTGAAACAGAAATAAGATTTTCGGTAACACATTCATTTTAATTACAGCTATTCTGCTCATGAAGGAGAGCTGTAAGTTGGTCCAAGTATCTAAATCAGCTTTAATTTGTTCAATTAGTTTATCATAATTGTCTCTCTTAAGTGTAACATATCTAGCGGTTAGTTGTATCCCTAAATATCTTATTTTATTCGTAATTTGAATACCTATTCTATCAGCCAATTCATTTTTCTGTACTTTAGTCATGTTTTTGACGAGCATTTAAGTTTTTTCTTTATTTATCTTCAGACCTGCTATTTCCCCATATTTACTCAACACTTCCATCAATCTTATCCCTGATTGCAATAGCTCTTCAATTATAAAAACTAAATCGTCTGCAAAAGCTTGCATTTTAAACGTTTCTTTCTTGATTTCTAAACCTTTGATCTGTCTATCTTTTCGAATTGCTCTGATCAATACCTCTAGGGATAATATAAACAACAATGGCGATAACGGACAACCTTGCCTTGTACCTTTTTGAATTGGAAAGCTATCGGTCGTTTCTCCATTAATTATTACTTTCGCTGCCTGATTAAAATAGATTGATTTAAACATATTTATAAAGTTTTCCCCGAAGTCCATATACGACAATTGATTAAACATAAAATCCCATTTCACATTATCGAAAGCTTTTTGTGCATCAAGAAAGATTAAACTCATTTACTTTTCATTGTGCACCTCATAATACTTCAGTATATTCAAAACAATCCTAACATTATTTCTTATGTATCTTTTTGATAAAAAGCCATTTTGATCAGAATGTATAAAATCTGCTAGAAATCTTTCAAGTCTTTGCACCATTATAGCCATAAAGATCTTATAGTCTGAATTTAATAATGAAATGGGTCTATAGCAGTGGTGGTGAACCTATGGTACACGTGCCAGAGGTGGCACTCAGAGTCCTCTCTGTGGGCACTTCTCTGAACTGCTGGTGGTGGGCTGCGGAGCCCCAGAGTGCGCTGGTCGAGGGGCCGGCAGGCTGTGGCTGCTGATGGACACTGTCGGCCCCCATGTGCTCGCTGGCCTCTGAGTGCAGGGACCGATGGTGTCAGGCAGCAGCTGCCCGGCCCCGGCCTTGCCTTGCCCTGAGATAATGGCACCCCTACCCTGCCTCGCCTCACCCCGCAGGACGAGCCTCCTACCCACCACCCCACCTGCCAGAGACCCCCTGGATCTCCCCCAACCCTGCCCGGCCCCCACAGGCGTCCCTCCCCATGAGCAACATCGAGGTGCCTACACCCACCTTGGCCATACCCACCCAGTCTGCTATGACCACCACAGCCATGCTCACCCAGTGGGCCACGCCCACCTGGCATCCGGCAATAAATAAGTGGGGTTTGGGTTGCAGTTTGGGCACTCGGTCTCTAAAAGGTTCGCCATCACTGGTCTATAGTTTTTAATATGTGCCAGGTCTGCGTTTTCCTTAGGAATCAGAGTAAGGAGAGCTTCTTCCCATGAAGCTGGTGTTTTAGCTTTGGTTAAGACCTCATTAAATAGTTCCAACATTATTGGGCTTAAAAGTTCTTGTATGATTTTATACAGGTAGACCATCTGGCCCAGGTGCTTTATTATTATTTTGTTTCTTAATTGCTTCTGAAAGTTCCAAAGGTGTTATCTCTTTGTTCAACAAAGTTTTAAATTATTTTGTAACTTTCGGTAGGTCAGCTGTTTGCAAATACTGTACAATGTCATCATTATTTCTCCATTTATCATCTTTATATAGGTTGTTATAGAACTCATATGCCACTAATTTCTTTCCTTCGTTCTGATACACCATATCACCTTCTGTGTTGCAAAGTTTAGTAATCCTTTGTTTGTTATTGTGTTTTCTAATTTTATAGGCCAGCCATCTCCCCGGTTTATTGGCGTTTTCAAATTTTTTTTGTTTAGTACGTTTTATCTGCTGTCCTAGATCTTCCTTCCCAATAATGTTCATCTTATGTCTAATTAGATCTATCTGCTGTTTCATCTCACGTCTTTGTGGTTCCTTTTGCAAATCTTCCTCAACTCTACATAATTCTTCTTCTAAGTGTCTTAGTCATTGTGTTTTAATTTTGTTTTTCCTGGCCATATAGGAAATTGCAGCGCCTCTCATATATGCTTTGGCTGTATCCCATAAGTTTTGGCAGTTCGTATCTTCCTTTTTATTTGTCTCGAAAAACAGGCCCATTTGTTCTTCCAATTTCAATTTAAATTCCTTATGTTTTAGAATTGCCCTTTTCAAGGTCCATCTCCTCATTCTTTTTTGCCCTTTCCATCTAATTCTAATTGGATTATGGTCAGCCCAGGAGTTTGTATCGATTACAATATCCGCTACCTCTAAATTTAAGTCTGCTGATATCCACACCATATCAATTCTGGACCAGAGTAGAATGTAAACTGTTTTTTCCCTAGATTCCTCTCTCTCCAAATATCCTGGATATTAAGCTCATCAGCCATTTTTAGGAATGTATCAGGTATTGTGCCTCTAGTTCTTTTTCTATTCTTTCCACATTTGTAATCTAGGTGTCTATCCATGATTGCGTTATAGTCTCCCATTATACATATGTTATCATATTCCAATTGGGTAATAATGTTGTGTAATTTTTTGTAAAATTGTTTCTGCCCCTCATTCGGGGCATAGATTCCCACAAGAAGAATTTTCATTTTATTCAAAATTATTTCCACGATTAAAATTCTGCCCTCTTCGTCTTTATAAATTTGCTTTGCCAAAATTTCCTGTTTAATATATGCTACAACTCCTCCTTTCTTGTATCGTGAAAGTGCCGCAAACATGTTCCCCCTGTACCATTCCAGACAAATAGTTGTCTGATCTCTTCTTAAAAGCCTCCAGTGATGGAACACCTGGAGGCAAGTTGTTCTAATGATTAATTGTTCTAACTGTCAGGAAATTTCTCATTAGTTCTAGGCTGCTTCTTTCTTTGGTTAGTTTCCATCCATTGCTTCTTGTCCTGCCTTCAGGTGCTTTGGAGAATAGGTTAACCTCCTCTTCCTTGTGATAGGCCCTCAAATATTGTAACACTGCTATCTTATACCACAGGAATAACAAATATAATAAATTTCCTTAATTGAAGAATCCATGTATGTACATGTGAGTGTGCACATGCTTGTGTGACTGTGTGTATGTGTGAGAGAGGTGACAGCTAACTTTCCTCTATCATTTGACTTCCTTTATTGCAAACTGTTGAAATACACATATATTTCACCTCTCTGCTATAAAGAAGGAAATAATTAATACAGTATAATATGGTAGCTGTGTTGATTTCAAGATATTGCATATGTTTCAGCATTTTCTTTTAGGTAGAATTATTGTTACTGTTATTTATTTGTACTTAGTAAGATCCTATGCTATCTATGCAACTAACAAAAAGTACTGCCAAAGCAATAAAATTGTTCTTTTCCCATATGGCTTACATTCTTAAGACCCAATCTGTTACAGTAGAGTACCAGGCATCTGTGGCTTTGAATAGTAATTACTGGTGCATTGGCTCCAGATATTAACAGCTCAGTTCTAGGCAGGCTCCTTAGAATTCCATCCTTTTAAGTTCAGAGACACATATTGCCACTTATGTGAGTGTAGGACTGTAGCCTAAGTAACTGCCTTTTGTATCTAAGCAATGTGACCTTGGTTTTGCCAAACAACAATTGGGATTGTTGGTGTTTTTTTTAATATAAGATTTACAGAAAAGAAATATAGGGATGTCTTTGTTTTTACAAAAAAATAAAAACACATTTTCCTGAATTAATAATGAATAAAAAAGAAAAGTCCTCATGCTTAAAACCAGTAATATAAAGGATATAGTCACTTATAATTTATAAATTTTATGTGGCCATTATTTTAAAGGCTGTTTCTTAAATTGTCTTATAATTAGGAATCAAATGCCTTCATTCAATTTGTGTAGAAATAAAATCTCAATTGCTCAGTTTTAGATTATGACATGCGGTATTTAATTCAACAAATATATTTTCAGTACTCCTTTGTATGAAGTTGACTGTTAATTGATTTTAATCTTTCATGTCATGATTTGCAAAATGTACTGTATGTTTGCAAAATGTTCAGTGTTGGCCGAGAGAAGAGTTATGCTCTCAGAAATGTGACCACCTGGATATCTAGTTTGGTATCTGCAGTGACTCCAAGGGGGATAGTGTGTGTGTGGGGGGAGGAGGCAGTTGTCATTCATGAATCATTGTGGATTTTAGAGTCTTTGGTGCACAGGTTTCTAGATTACCGGTATCTGGCTGAAGCTGAGCTCCAGAGAACAGATGAGATTGTTTCTGTTGTACAACCCTTTCTGCTGCAAAGCCCTTTCTGTCTGAATTTCTGATTCCATTGTTGGACTGGTGAGTGAGATCCTGAGCCTGATGGCTCTTTGAGATTTCTATTTACCGTCTGATGACCATGGAGTCCTGGATAGCTCAGGAGTTCATGACCACCATAGCAATCATAGAGCCATCCCAAGCCATTGTTGTCCCAATGAACTGCGGAGCCACAAGTTCCTGGCTTTTGTCTTGGGGCAATTGAACATGATCTGGTTCTAGAAGACACTGAATGCCTTCTGGCTTCTATCTATGAAACGGTGTCAACTTGCAGGATCCAGGAGGTCCATTTAGGTGCCTGTGCCCTAAATGATATTCTCCTGGAAATTTGTGTTGCTCCCACTCAGACCCAGACTCAGAAACAGACCCAGGAAACAGACCCAGGAAACTACAGACCAATCAGCCTAACATCAATACCTGGGATGATACTGGAAAAAAAATAATAAAAAAAAAACAGATCTGTGAACATCTAGAAACAAATAAAGTTATAACTAGAAGCCAGCACAGTTTTGTTAAAAACAGATCATACCAAACCAATCTTATTTCATTCTTTGACAAAGTGACTAAATTAGCAGATCAGTGAAATGCTGTGGACATAGTAACTTCAGCAAGGCATTTGACAAAGTAGATCACAACCTACTTCTTGGTAAGAAAAATGTGGGATAGACAGCATCACCACCAGATGGATTTGTAACTGGCTGACAAACTGTATTCAACAGTAGTCCTTAATGGTACTACATCTTTTTTGGCTGCTGCCACACACTGCTGACTCATGTTTAAGTGATCGTCCACTAGGACTCCAAGGTCCCTTTCACAGTTACTGTTTTTGAGCCAGATTTCTCCTAATCTATACTTGAACCTTTGTTTTTCCTACCTAAGTCTAAAACCTTGCTTTTTTCCACATTAAATTTCATATTGTTGAATAGGGCCCATTGTTCTGACAAGATCTTTTTGTATCCTGAGCTTGTCTTCTGGGGTGTTGGGTATTCCTGCCAGCTTAGTGTCATCTGCAAATTTAATGAGTTGCCCTTCTATTCCCTCATCCAAGTCATTTATGAAGATATTGAAGAGTACTGGGCCTAAGATGGAACCTTGTGGTACCCCACTGCTTACATCTACTATAAAGCCTTAGTATGACCACACCTGGAATACTGCTTCTATATTCCTCTTAAGATCTAGGGAAGAAATGATCCTTGAAATCCATGGAAACACAGTAGAAACATTTTTCCTTTGCAATTTGTTAAAACAAAATAAAGGAAGGGAAGCTTTTTAATATCGTGGCCAAAGGGTAGAAAAGCAAAGAAGGCAAACTTCACCTAGTTTGGGCAAAAACTGAAAGGGTACCCACTGACAGATATAAAGATAGGGTTGTACATTGAGTTAATAAACCATTATAGGACCAGATTATAAGAGATTACAAAAGAAACATCACAACACCTTCTGATCAGGAAAGAACATAGCAACTTGGCAGTTAATGATGCAGTGCCAAATGTTGCAGGGGAGGGCAGGTGCCAGGTGTTGCAACCAATTGAAGCTTCTGATAGAATGGAACAAAGCAGTTGGGATTATCTACTCTGAAAGATTTAAGATTTCTTGGGTTGGAAACCAGTTTTGAATCAAAGCTGGAAAAAATGAGTGTGAGGCACATTTGCAATGGTATGGGAGAGGGAGGAGGATGAAATTAACCTTTCCTGCATTTAGAAATGGCAAATACTGGCAAAAGGCCAAGCAGAAAATAGGTTAGGCTTGAAACGCTTCTGTTAAGTCCGGAGAATAATGGCGCTTGAGACGAAGCATTTCTAACAAGTCTTTATTCTCTGCTTCCATTCTACGAACAACCCGAGCAGAGGCACGCAGGCCTCTATTTATACCTTCTGATCCCCGGGCAAATTCAACCAATCATGAGGCGGTCTTTTCCCACCTTGCGCATGCGCACAAGGCTGGCACCGCTCAGTCTGGTCCCGGGCAGCTTCTGCAATTGCCCAGGACTCTTGCAACGTCCCGAGCCTGCCTCTTGCAGGCTCAGGACACAACACCCCTTCCCCCTGGATGAAATAAGATTGCGCCCACATGGACGCCATCCTATTGATGGTAATATAATTAATAATGAGTTAATGTCACACAATGTATAAGGTGTGGGACTGTTCCTTTGAACCAGATCCAGTGGCCCCCCACCTTGTTTCTTTAAAGTTAACCAGCCAGTACGTTAAGTTCAGCTATTGCTATGTACCTGCTCACCTTATGTAATCGGCTAGGTATTTGGGAGGGCCTCTTACCCTGAGCGACCTTCTCAGACCTGGGGAGTTTGTATTGTTTTCCCCGTTGCTTCTTGCACTAGGTGAAGTGCCCTGTGAATGACTAGTGACTTCAGTTTGACTTTCCTGCCCATCTCCAGTATTCGAGCAGTCAAGGCCCTGTTGGTCGCTAAACCTGGTTGACCTACCCTCTATGGAGTTGTCTAACCCCTCTGAGTTCATTCCCGTGTTTCCTGATGGAGTGCGGGTTTCCTGGCTCGTTTCTGTAGTGCTAGGATCTAGGCATGCCTCCCTGTTAGCCCTGATGCGTGAGGACATCCTTCTCTGAGCCATTTCAGCAAGGGACGTGTTCCCCCTTTGTATTGCCTGCTCTCTTGCATGTTGTGAGTTGTGAGTATGCTCCCAGGTATTCTCCGTGACTGGAGTATTGCTTGTTAGGGGTGGATAATTAGTCTGCCACCGGTGGGACTCCCAGGCTGGAGTGTGTGTGGGGGTGTCTGTGTACCCCCTTTCCCAAGAACTGCTACCTGAAGCACCTGTGGAGGTTGGGTGTTGAGTACCCGCTTCACTCCCCACAGCCATNCCCTAGAGGAGACTGAGAAGGAACCATAGGCGAGTCCCGCCTCACACGTAATTGATCAATGTGGCGGCGAAGCACGCGGCCGTCTGTCAGGGACACCTCGTAGGACAGAGGCCCCGAGACCTTGCAGACCACAGCCGGTACCCAGAGGTGGCCAGGCCCGTAATTCCTGGCCCAGACAGGATCACCTTCACGTAGGACCTGTGGTGGGTGTGGCTGAGACACCTGTGCAGCTACACGTTCCGGATGCAGCCTGTCCAATTTAGTCGTGAGCCCACGACCCCAGCGGAGTTCGGCCAGGCACTTACCCGTGGCAGTGCACGGAGTAGTACGGTGTGCCAAAAGAAAGTCAGCCAACCTGTGATGCCAGTTGCCATAAGTCAGCTTCTTGAGGGCGTCCTTGGCGACGCGGACCATCCGTTCAGCCAGACTGTTGGTGGAAGGGTGGAAGGGAGCCGAAGCAGTGTGGCAGATCATGTTGGTCCGAAGAAATCCCTGAAACTCAGTAGAAGTAAATTGAGGACCGTTATCCGACACTAGAACATCTGGCAACCCGTGTCCAGCAAAAATGTTTCTCAACACTTGAATAGTCTTGGCGGCTGTGGTAGAAGACACAGGCACGACCTCCAGCCATTTGGAATGGCTATCAACAACAACCAGGAAGAATTGACCCTGAAAGGGCCCAGCATAATCTACATGTATTCTGGACCATGGAGTGTGTGTTTCCTCCCACCTGTGTACAGGGGCCTGGGGCATTTCAGGCCTGGACTGTTGGCAGGCATGACATCCATGTACTTGGGACTCGATGGTCCGGTCAATGCCAGGCCACCACAGATGGCTGCATGCAAGCGCCTTCATCCTGACAATTCCAGGGTGGCCCTCATGTAATGAGATCAAGATTCTAGCCCTCAATGAGGCTGGGATCACAACTCTCGATCCCCAGAGGAGGCAGCCATTGAAAGTGGACAACTCGTGCCTCTTAACCCAAAAACGTTGAAATTCCTCAGCAGGGCACCTGTCAGGCCACCCAGATAAAACCCATGACAGTACGCGTTTGAGCGTGTGGTCAGTGGCAGTTTCAGCAGCCACATCCCTAGCATTGAGGGGACATTCAGGCAA
>NW_015388168.1:77714-83027 GCF_001527695.2 Protobothrops mucrosquamatus | reverse complement strand
AACGTCCCGAGCCTGCCTCTTGCAGGCTCAGGACACAACAGCTTCAATTTACTCATTCATCCATTTGATCCTTCTTTCTTCCTCCCCACTAGCTACGGTATGTTTGAAAAGGATGTGAATTGAGGATTCATATCCACAATATGCATCTAGCTATGTTCCAAAAGGTTTGCATTTACTAGAGAAAACATGGGTGGAAGAGGAAAGGAAACCTCCAACAAGTTCTTTTATCTTCTTTTTATAAAGAAAAGTGGCTCTGCATGCTGATATTCTATCCTCTGTTTATTTTCAGATGGGCTTACCTTGTAAACAGCTTGCTGTATGCACAAGCACATGTTTCATTTTTTCTGGCTGCATAGCCATTTGTAAGGGCTTATTACTGCATTGTGATTGATAGCAGGCTTTTTGAGAGCCTATCTGCCTGCCACATAGAAGAGGTTTGCTCTCATCAGATGTCAAGGGAAGTAACCAGTAGAAGGAGGCTAGGGAGTTTTTCTCGACTGAATCAGTTTTGGGCCAAGATTTAAGATTTTCTGGGAATGCCAAGTAGTTCAAACAAAATATAATGAGGCACAGGTTATGATATGATAGATAGATATGTTGTAATCAGAGACTTTTGCAATTCAAGTATATACCTATAAATACAGAAATATAACTAAAAGTGCCTGCATTTTCATTAAGCCTTTAAAGAAGCAAAATAGCTAAATTTTACAGTGAGTTTTACAATCATCTGCAATCCAGACAGAAACCTCTCAATTTCTGGCTGCTACAGTAAATCTGCTCAGTGATATAAAATTTCCCATCCATCAAATGACCCTGATTTTCTCATGATCTCTCTTTATAGTAATGCTGCTAGAATTTTTGAGGAAGAACCAGGATTATTCTGATAAACTTGCCTTGTACAATCAAGAGCATACTAAATATTCCAAATATTCAAATGGGAATGTTTCATTTTGTTTCCATGTCCTGGCCTTCTAAGAATATATATATGTGCCAAAATGCCTACTTTGATTTTAGAATGGTTGGTATATGTCTGTATATTTTCTGGAAAAAGAAAATGTAGAGATGAAAGATTTCATGCAGCTCTGTTAATATAAACTATAAAGAAAAAAGCATGATCTATGCCTCTCTCAATATTTACCATCTGTTAAAACTCCAGAAGATCTTATTCTTTAAACATATAATACATACACATTTTGAACCAATAATAAAAACCTTCCATTCATATGTCATACTTTGATATCACAGTGCTGATACAATAAAGAGCTGAACAAATGTGCTGCTCACTTTATGAAAACCTGCTTGATTTATTTATTTATTTTCTGTAAAGAAAGCTGTTTCCCTCTATACCTATACGAGCAGGGGTTGGACTAGATGACCTCCAAGTTCCCTTCCAAATCTGTTATTCTTCACTTTTCTTTTAGTTTTCTGCCCCTCAAGAAAATCTAGGTTGACAAATTGGGAAATCTGGTAGCATGTTATCTACTACTCAGCTGTGATGTTGAACTGAACTGTAACATCTAAATAGCAAACAGCATGGAAGAAAACCACTAGGAACCTCTGAGTTTATACAAATACATCTTGTTTATAATTTAAGTTCTCAGTATCGTAAGACAAAGGAATATTTTTCTTCCTTTAATATATAATCACAATAAGGTGATAGTTACGCTTTCAGAGATTATCATACATGATGGCATGATAAAGTGGAGACTTTTGACCTATTGGAAAGGATCCATGTTTCAGCCCTACTAATAGTTAAAGAAGCTAAAATTAATAAATAACTATTGCCAATAGATTCATTTCTGTACTAAGTAGCTGATAAAGTCAGTTGGTTCCATGTACAAAGCTCTCTGCACAGTATTATCAAATCCTGAAGGATACTGAGATGAATTGAATTGATTTGAATATTTTGTTTGGCCAAGTATGATTAGATACACAAAGAACTTGTCTCCAGTACAAAAGTGCTCAGTGTGCATGCAGAGGTGCATATAATGTGAACCACTTATTGCTTTTTCAGTTTCTCATTCAGTTGATAATTTGTATGTAGATTTGCAGATTGATTTTATATGATGGAATGTCTCACCTATATGCACATATATTAAAAAAATTCCAACATACTGAAGTGCAACATCGAAACAAATCCTGTAAGGTAATAAAGATTGGATTTAATTTAATTCATACAGGAATATAATTATGAACCCTACATGTTCCTAGATAAATTGAGAATTAGCTCTAATGGCTTTAAAGAAGAACAATCCTTTTTATTAGAGATCATATATTGCCCCAAAAGATAGGAAAGGTGTATTAAGATAATGCTGCTACTTTTAAAATACAGTAAAATGCACTCTAATGAACATCTTATGAAGTGGAAACTTATCAGTGAACTATTCTAGGAGACTGCCAGAGTCTTTTTATCCTTATCCAATTATGCTCTTAATACTGCAACTTTTAATGGTAATTAAATTTATAAGTAAAGGCGTTAATTGTGAGTAATAATTGCAGTTCATAGGCCATGGCTGGTAAATCATCAGCGATAAAAACAGGCAGTCCAGATACCAGATTATATAAACCTTGGACACAATTGTGTTTTGTCTCTGTTCCTCTTCCTCCTCCCTCTCCTTCTCCCTCTCTCCTACACACACACACACACACACATACACACACACACTGAGAGAGAACAATTCTCATGTATGAACCATGTATAAGTAAGAAAAAAATATCCTGATGTGATCAATAACATGATATCAGATTCCCCAGCAAGAATTCAGAATTCTTGATTCTAGACTGAGTGTTACTGTTTCTTGCTCTGTCTTTCTAAGTGAACTCAAAAAAATCCTTCAATTTAAGAAATATACTATACTATAAGAATGACCTAAAGTCCTAAATGGTGAGCCGTGGTAGTGCAGTGTTTAGAATGCAGTACTGCAGACTACTTCTGCTGACTGCCAGCTGCCAGCAGTTCAGCAGTTCGAATCTCACCGTCTCAAGGTTGACTCAGCCTTCCAACCTTCCAAGATCTGTAAAATGAGGACCCAGATTGTTGGGGGCAATATGCTGACTCTGTAAACTGCTTACAGAAGGCTATAAAGCACTGTGAATCAGTATATAAGTCTAAATGATATGGCTAAAGAGCCAAAGTACATGCAAAATGTAGTTTAACCCTCTATTAACAGTACTGAAGAAAAATCATAAAATAAAATAATACTTATTACTGTAATAGTGGCTTGATATGAAGTGTGGGTAAAACTATTCTATGGCAAAATGTGTTCTGTATTTTCCAAAAGAAAGTAGATCATGATTTCTGTTCATTAAATATATCTGAAAATTTTGTATGAATAAGCAATAGTAAACAACACATTTACCAAAATGGGTCTAATCAATCTTATGTGGAATACTACATAGATACTGTAAGTTTTCTGCTAGTTTTCTTACGTTAATTACCTTTTTTTCCTCAATTGTGTCCGATTCTCAGAGATGGCCTCAACAAGTCCCTGTAGTTTTCTTGGCTTTCAGAAGTGCTTTATTATTGTCTCCTTCAGGTAGCTGAGAGAAAGTGACTGGTCCAAGGTCATCCAACTGGATGTGTGCCCAAGATGGAACCAGAATTCACAGTTTCCCAATTTTTAGCCTGATGCTTTAACCACTACACTAAACTGGCTCTAGGTTAAATGTCTATGGAAATTCTCAGTCATCCAGGTCACAGAAGTCTCAAAGATGTCTTCAAAAGACAGCTGGATTGTTTTTTCTTTTAGGAGGAAGAAGAAAACAGTGGTTCTAATTTAGTGTAAATTCATTGTTATCGTTATTGTTTTTTTAATGAAAATATTAAATTGCCTTTTGTTTTCACATTATGCATGAAATACCTTTCCTGAAGACTTCTTAGCATTAGTTTAATACATGCCCTTCTGAAACTAAGCAAAAATTAGAAATTTGAAAGCATTTACTAAGCAGCCAGTTAATTAATTAAAAGCAGGGACTAGGGAAATTGTAGAGAACCAGTTTGGTGTAGCATAGTGATTAAGGCATCAGGCTAAAAACTGGGAGACTGTAAATTCTAGTCCCTGGATGATCTGGATGATCTTTAGCCAATCACTCTCTTTCAGCCCTAGAATGGAAGCAATGGCAAACCATTTCTGAAAAATTTTCTGTAGAAAATTGGAGGGACTTGTTCAGATGGTTGTCAATGTTGACTTGAAGGTGTTGGAAAAATTGGGAATATTTCTTTAGATTCACAAATACTTTTTTGTCAAAAGTTTTCAGATTGTTTTAAAAGAGTTTTACAAGATGTTGTCACTTTTTCATGCTAATTTACACATAAGCACCCAAAATTGGAAGTGTTTTGTTTTATCTACGTGGAATAACATCCAATCTATTGTGCAAGTTCTCTGATTGTACTCATTGCTTTTAATTAGGAGATAAAATGTATTTTTATTTTTTTTTCTTAATGGATTACTTACCTGTCTGAAATTTCTCCAGACATCCTTTTAATAGCAATAGCAATAGCACTTAGACTTATATACCGCTTTATAATGCTTTACAGCCCTCTATAAGCAGTTCACAGAGTTAGCATATTGCCGCCAACAATCTAGGTCCTCATTTTATCAACTTGGAAGGATGGAAGATGGAGTCAACCTTGAGTTGGTCAGGATCGAACTGCGGGCAGTTGGCAGAATTAGCCTGTAATGCTGCATGCTAATCACTGTAACCATTCTAACCATTTTGTATAAATGCTATAAATTGCTTATACAAAAAAATGATGCTTTGTTTCCTATACATAAAAATTGTTTAGTGACTGTGATGGCATCTATATGTAAATTAATTCTATAATAGTATTACAGTAAGAATTGAACTGATATTATTTCTTTCATTGCAGCAAAGCTTCTGCATAAAATAGTCCTTTGAGATTCTTATGGCTTTCTGTCAGATAACCTAGCTCATTCTGTTGCTCATACCAGAGAATGCATTTTTGTTTTTTCTGATAGCACAATTATAATCTAGTTTTATAACAACAACAACAACAACAACAACAACAACAACAACAACAACAATAATAATAATAATAATAATAATAATAATAATAATAATAATAATAATAATAATAATAATAATAATAATAAAAAGTTGGAAGGGACCTTGGAGGTCATCTAGTCCAACCCCCTGCTCAGGCAGGAAACCCTATACTATTTCAGACAAATGGCTGTCCAGTCTCTTCTTAAAAACTTCCAGTGTTGGAGCATTCACCACTTCTGGAGGCAGGTTGTTCCACTGGTTAATTGTTCTAACTGTCAGGAAGTTTCTCCTTAGTTCTAGGTTGCT
>NW_015388168.1:60483-75382 GCF_001527695.2 Protobothrops mucrosquamatus | reverse complement strand
GGGGGGGTGAACAAAGGGGTTTTATGGCCCTCACTTCCTTCAGCACAACTTCAAAGGGACTGAATGTGGATACCACCAAAAGGACTCATCAATAACAATGGGACTATCAGCTTCATCTAATCCCCTCTGAAGTCTCCCTTCCACCAGCAGTGAGGAAAAAGGGGTGGAAATGTAACACCTGGGATTGCCGCTGCAAGGGCAGTGGGGTGGGGTGGGGCTGTTGGGGATCCCTTAAAACCTTGAACCGTAAGGGTATGACATACGAACAGATAAAGGGCACCCCCATGGGATCTCCAATTTCCAGCATTGTTGCCGAGGCTGTCTTGCAATGGTTAGAACATATAGTGTTGGCCCAGTATTGTCCCAAGTTCTGGACCCGCTGTGGATGACACATTTGTCATCATTAGGAAGAGTCGGAAAGCTGACTTTGTGAACACACTTAATTCGGTTTGTGTGGATATACAGTTTACGGAAGAGGAGGAACATCAGGGAAAGCTGGCGTTTTTGGATGTTTTGGTCCAACGTCAGCCGGATGGGACTTTGAACACTAAGGTCTGCCGTAAACTCACACACACCGATAGGATTTTACACTTTTATAGCAACCATCCGATGGCTCACAAAGTCAGTTGTATTGGAACCCTCTTTAAGAGAGTTGACTCCCATTGCAATACAGCCAAAGCTAGAATGCAGGAAAGGAAATACCTCTTCCGGGTCTGTAAGCAAAATGGGTATCCGATAAAATTTATTAAGTGCTATGGTGCACTATCCAGACCTCCTGGTGACCCACAGATGGGAGTTTCTCCCTCCCCTCTAATGACACGAGTCACCCTCCCGTATATAAACAATGTCTCGGAGGCCACTGCCAGACTATTGGCACCTTATAATATTATAGTGGCACATAAACCGAGCCGGACGTTGCGGTCGTGCGTTATGAGACCAAAAGACCCCCTCCCCACGGCAGAGAGGTCTGGAGTGATCTATATGATCAATTGTAGTGACTGCCCCAGGAACTACATGGGGGAGACCTCTAAGAGAGTCAGTACCCGAATCCAAGAACATAAACTGGCTATTAGAAGAGGGGAACAATATTCCCAAATATTAACGCATATGATGGAGTCCGGCCATATTTTTGATTTTGAAGGTGGTTGCCAGTGATGCCACAAAGAATGGCAGACTACTCAAAGAAGCCTGGCATTCTGGGGATGAATCTATTAATCGACGTATAGACCTACGCCCGGCATATTCAGTGCTGAAGGCAAGGGAGTCGCACAAACGACTGCCACATGGAAGTTGCAAGGACAATGACAACTCTAATTTCACACAAGAGTTAACTAACATCCAGGGGAGGGACGACCAGTGTTCAGATACCTCTACAGCCATGAGGATGGAAATATACTCACCACGTACGTTAGAACTCATAGATATCAGTGGTCAAGTCATTACAATACCAGGCAACCCCTGTTGCGGCGAAGAAGATTCAAAGGAGAAGAACAAACATAGTTGGATTGAGACAACTTCTGGCTACTTGGACGATAGAATGGGTGCTGCTAATGCGATTAATCCCAAGACTGTGAGTTGCTGCAGCCGCTTACCGGGACCATGATTGCATCCTAGGGAGACATCTGATACCACCGTAAGATCCACCCATTTCGCCAATGTACAAGAGGGGAAGGATCATGAACAGCGCCGGATAGGCGCTGTCACATGCCCCCAACAAACAACCCGACAAAAAGGGTGTGAAAGTAAGACTGCTGAGTTACGATCCGAACCGAGCCCCATGGAGGGGGAGAATGAGGTTCTTATGGTAGCTACCTCGACACAACATGTACAAGGGGAGGATCGTAAGCATCCCGCTCTGGGGGTTAGAAACGTAGAAGGAGCTGAAAACAATAACAAGACTGCGGATTTACGACCCAGGCCTACAGGGGGAGCTGTTGTCCACTCCCGTAGGGCAATACGACAAAATGAAAGGGGTGAAGATACTGTATTATTGTTAAATCCATCCCCGGACAATGCCCAGTGAAGGAAGAGGAGAAAAAAACACTGGGACAAGGAAATACGGAGGTGTTCACCCTTGAAGGCAGCTGGCATGGCTGAGTCCAGGCTCCGGGATGCACGCCCCAACCACAGCTACGATTTGAGAGCCATGAAAAAGGGGAAGATAGAGCACACTTGTAACTGTGTTAATAATAGATCCTGGGGAGCTGGGTTGGCAGTAGAGCCGAACAATGTAAGTGATGGCAGGATGCCTCCACCTTCCCCCATTGCAGGGTTAGATAGTAATGGCAGGATTGACACCCATGAGAAAGTAAGTAAAAGAAGTAAGGAGAAGCCGAACAGGACGGATACAACGTTTGATTGGCTGGGACCAATTACTAGATCCAGGAGTCGCGCGCAGGCATTGGCTGGTGTATAAAAGTATTTTCTCCCATTTAGTTATTTGTACCCTGATGATGTTGGTAGATTCCAACGAAAGCTAGGTCTGTTATAGCATTTTAAAATCTTTTTAAAATTTTTAATGTTTTATTAAAACTTTTAATGATTTTAACTTTCCCTGGTGTTCAGTTTTATTGTTTTACTATATATATATANTTTTTGTATAAATATATATATATATATATATATATATATATATATATATATATATATATATATATATATATTCATTCAATAATATCCTTGAAGACGTGACTCCTGGGTAAATTCATAGTATAAGCCAGGCTGATTGGTTGGGGCCGGTCACGCGCTCTAGGAGCCGAGCGCAGATGCTAAACAACCTTACTTACGGCACACCTATAGACTGGCTTGTTAACCCTGATGATGCTGGGAGCTCCCAGTGAAAGTTTGGTTTTAAATTAAAGTTTTAAACCCTTTGTTCTCCTGGTGATCGTGAGTTTTTTATCTATTTTATAATATATATATATATTATATGTTATGTTAAAAATGTGAATCCTGGGTATACACATATATTAAAAATAACAAATAAACTCGATCACCAGGATAAGCATATAAACGAAACTGTTTAATATACAAAAGTACTTAGCTTTCGTCGGCCAAACTGCCAACATCGTCAGAGTATAAAATGTAGGATCCAGGAGTCCAGTTATATAAGCATACTCCCGGATCCTACGTTTTATACTCTGACAATGTCGGCAGTTTGGCTGACGAAAGCTGTACTTTTGTATATTAAACAGTTTCGTTTATATCCTTATCCTGGTGATCGAGTTTATTTGTTATATATATATGTATATGTATATGTATATGTGTATGTATGTATGTATGTATGTATGTATGTATGTATGTATGTATGTATGTATATATATATATCCACCAGTTCAAACAAATCCAAAAGAAAGCAATACACAATATGTTAAAAGCCATCTTCAATAAACCCACATTCACAGCAGTGTTCCTTATGCATATAGAATAGAATAGAGCTGGAAGGGACCTTGGAGGTCTTCTAGTCCAGCCCCTTGCTCAAGCAGGAGAACCTATACCATCTCAGGCAAGTGACTGTCCAGTCTTTTCTTAAAAACCTCCAGTGATGAAGCGCCCATGATGGCAAGCCGTTCCACTGGTTATTCAGAGTAGAATAAGAATAACAGAGTTGGAAGAAAACCTTGGAGGTCTTCTAGTCCAACACCTGCTCAAGCAGGAGACCCTATATCATACCGGATAAATGACTGTCTAATCTCTTCTTAAAAATCTCCTGTGAGCAAGGCCCCCATATTATTTCACATTACAAATTTCATATTACTTCATCTTAGATAATGCGCTGGATACTATAAAAAGCCTTTTTCTTTCTATAGAAGCTTTGGTTTTTGTTTTGGTGTCACACAATTGTGATTGCTGAGAGACATGTAAGCATTCATTTTGAATCATGGTTATTCAAAGTGTTTTGATGAAATACATATTTTTTTCTACTTGCATTTATTCATGTTGGTCTGATGGATATTACGTGTTTAAGATTTTCTTCATTATAAATCTCCTTCCCTCCATGTTTTTGTGAAAATTTTAATATGTAATATGCATTGTTAATATCCTTTTTCATGTTTTTGTTCTGCTTGCTATTGGAATACATAATTAAGTCTGATAAAGGTACATTTGGGGAAGATGGATGAGGTAATGAGGAAAGGATATAAGATTGCCAAGGATCTGTAAAGAATTTATCATTGTTATTTTTATCTAATAATATAACTGATGGATGACACCCTTTGATTCTATGTATAAATTGTACTATATACATAAAACGAGTCAGATGGCATACTCATTGTACTGTACATTAACAATAAGAAAATACAGAAGTATAACATACAATTGTGGAAAAATTATCTTGCTGAAATTATTTTTCTTCTATTTTTCTATTGAAGATTGTGCATACTTTTTAACTAATTAGCTTTATAGTCTTATTCTTTCCCAGTTACATGCATTGACATCACATTTCATACCAGGCTACTGTACAATGTTCTTTAAAGCTGCCTTTACAGCTTAAAATACATTCAGTATGTTCAAAACTGCAGCTGCTAGAAAGCATCTGAGCACCAAGTATTTGGAAGCTTAGTAAAGTCTATGATGACTTGGAGATTCATTCTATTGAAATGTATTTAAGGCATGCCTTATATCATAGGTCGGCAACCTGTGGCTCCAGAGCCACATGCGGCTCTTTGAGCCTTCCCCTGAGGCTTCTTGCTTCCTCTGCCATTTGCAGAGAGAGAGACAGAGACAGAGAGGGCACTTGCACCTCTCTCTCTCTCTCTCTCTCTCTCTCTCTCTCTCTCTCTCTCTCTCTCTCTCTCTGTAAAAAAGAGAGTGGCCTGTTGGATGAGCTAACAAGCTTATTGGGCGGAGCTCCTGCCTTGGCTGCATCTCTGGCAGGAGAAAGCTAGCCCAGCTATGCTGACTCAGGAATTCTGGGAGTTGAAGTCCATGAGTCATAAAAGAGCCGAGGTTGCCTACCCCTGAGCTAGCCCAATAAGAATGTGTGTCAGCTTGTTGGAGAACAGCTTGAAGCCAGCTTGCCAGGTGAGCAGAAGATTGGAGAGAGGGAGGTAAACCTAAATACATTATTTTGTGTTTTTACTCTTTTTACTTAGGATCTTTTGATTGGTTCAGGCTAAACAGTGCAAATGAATAAGTGATACAGTTTTCTCAGTTGAGTTCAGAATGGAATTTTTTTTCCTTCTTTCCAATTTAATATATCGCCCTAGAATTCCCTAGTCATATCCTATCCAGCTACTAGATAGACTTAATTAGCTTAGTTACCAAGATATAGACAACCTACATTTAATTGTTTTATACAGTATTATATTTGTAAATTAAATAAGACGATTAACAATCAATTAATAATAAAATGCAGGCTATAGTCATTAAAAATCAGTAAGATCTGTGGTCCTAGATCAATATGAATTTGAATTTGCTCAGAAATCAAGTCACTCTAGACTTTTGACCCAAGATTTGAGTGAATGGATATTTCTGGTCTAATAGCGTTAAGGTTAATGTGGGTTTTAAAAATCATTGTGTTTGACGTGTCTTGTTGAGAAAATAGAATAGATACAAACCCAGGTTGTGCTCAAAATGCCTTTTGTGGATCTTAGCACAAGAAACATTTTATAGATGGGAAATAATAGGCTAACTTATTGTGAGATACTAAAATTTTGTCAAGGGGGTGTAAAATAAAATCAAAAGAAGAACTGGATGCAGAGGTAGATAATTTTCAATAGGTTTTATTTACAATTACTAGAAAGATTTAAATTGGCAGAAGAATTTATTGTTTTGAACATTGTAAGACTGAGTTTTTACATAATGAAATTATGTACAAATAATGAACATGTAATTGCTAAAATGTATAAACACCTACTGAAATTTGAAACAGAAGAACAAATGAAAGAATGTTTGATAAAGTGAGATAGAAACAACGGGAAACCGTGTTTCCCTGAAATTAAGAACTGGTCTTATATATTTTTTTGCCTCTCAAAGAGGCACTAGGTCTTAATTTCAGAGAATGTCTTACCTTAGGACCACCACAGCCAGGCCTCCCACATCCCGACACCTGTCATGCTGCTGCTTGACTTCTTCTGTGGCTGCTTGCCACCACTTGTGGCCAGCTGCCATGTGCCGCATTGTGCTGTTGCTGATTCTCCCAGCAGGACGCTGCATAGCTCTTTGGGCTGTTTCCGCAGCAGAAATGGCCTGAAGCACTGTGTGGCCTGCCATGAGCAACAGAAGTGGCCCAAAGTGCACGAGCAGCAGAAGCAGTCCAAAGCACCATGTGGCGTCCTGCCGGGAGGACTGGCAATGACTCAATGCGCCACATGGCGGCCGGCCACAAGTGATGGCAAGCGGCCGCAGAAATCAAGTAGAGGTGCGATAGATGTTGGGGTATGGAAAGCCTAGCTGTGGTGGTCCTATTGGTAAGGTAAGTAGGTGCGAGGCATATGGGGCAGCTTCACCCCCTACCCCTGCCCTAGTTTGATTTTTAGGGTGTGCCTCATCCCAAAACTAGGGCTTAGTTTTGGAGGAGGGCTTATATTAGGCCCACTCCCAAAAATAAAGCTAACTCTAACTTTCGGGGAAAGACGGTATGTAGTTGAAAGGGCTAAAATACACATTCGGTGATAAACTTAGAGAGAAATTTTACAAAATGATTTTTACCAAACCAGGGAATTTGTCTAGAATGTATAAAGGCATTTCAAATACATGCTGGACATGTGAACAGGAGAGTAAGTTTTATCATGCTTGGTGGACATGTTAAAAAAGCTAAAAATATATAGATTTAAATACACATACACTGATTCAGAGAATTTTAAGGTTTAATGCACAATTTGAAACCAAAGATCTTTTGTTTGAGACTGGTGGACAGACAATTGGAAAATATGTTATGGAATTTTCTTTTTGTGTATGATAACTGCGGTAAGATTACTGTGTGCACAAAGATGGAAAGATTCAGCACAACCTGTAATGAAAACATGGTTGGTGAAAATGATGGACCTTGCTGAGATTTTAAATTGACTTATTTGATTAGAGAAGTTAAATGTCTCATTTATTTTTTTCTGAATTGCTTTTGTGTGATCTTTTTTGTTATGGTGTACTATTGGTGCACACCTTGATTTGCAAGTAGATAATGATCAGTCCCTGTTCTGAAACCTTATAAACTGTGGGGTTCTTGCTGCTCTCTTGTGTTTGCTTTCTTTCTTACAGATGTTTCATTACCAAACTAAGTAACATCATCCATGCTAGTAGAAAGTGGTGTTTGCTTTCATTTTATATACCAGTGGCTTGCCTTGTCAGTGTTGATAGGAGAGATCTTAGTGTTTCCTAATTTGATCAGTTGGGTGATTTCTCTGAGTGCCAGGCTTCTTGATGATGATGAGGAGGAGGATGTTCCAGCACAGAGCTACAAATATTCTCTTCTATTGGTATTTTATAAAACACAATTTGATATTGTTCTACTTTCCTTAAGCTTCAAGCTGAACTTACATGGGAGTGAAAGCCTAGGAAAGGGTTTGTAGAAAGCATATATTCAGAACTAAATTGAATGGAGAGCTTCAAGAAAAAAAAATAGACATTCGTCTGGGATGCAATAATGTCTCCTACCTTGGGCAGGGGGTGGATTGGAAGACCTCCAAGGTTCCATCAAACCCTATGATTCTATGATTTTAAGACTCTCAAACTTTCAGTATTTGCTACCATAGTAGAAACATATTTTTGCAGTGCTCGTTATTGGGTTCAACTGGGCCAGCCAATTAGATCATGTTATGGTGATTTGACATGACTGAAATATACAGTAATTCTCTGGAAATTGGGGACAATTATATCTAGAGGTCTGCTAGGATTTAAATGCAGGATCTGAAGACCAGTGTTCCTCAATGCATATTCCTATATGTAATTGGGTTCTCTTCAAGGCTATGAATTGCATATTACTACATTGTAATGAAACGTAGCAACAAACTGGTGAAAAAGTGAAGCATACTTAGTCCTTTAATTGCAGGTATGGAACAATATATTGTATATACACTCTGTAAATGATACCCTAATTTTCTATGTGCTCGTGCCCTTCGTGTGATTCTAACTAGCCATGGGCAATGCCTCAGTGAACTAATATTATATACATCAAGAAATATTTCTATATGCCATGTTAGTTCAATGCATTTATCTAGCAGATTATAAGCCATAGTGTAAAATCCTTGTTTGCAAATATTTTCATCGAGCAAGATAATTATTTAAACAAGGCTACTAAAAGGCTGGTGTTCAATCATTAACACACTGTTTAGTCACAGTCACCAAATGGTTCATATGAACAAATTTTCAGGCATTAACCTTGGATTTTTAAAGCTTAAAATGGCTTTTGTTGAATTTAGAACTTTTTCAAACACTTCTGTAATGACTATTTTTGTGAGTCGCCTAAAATTTTACTTTTGTAAACCACCCAGAGTCATTGAGAGTGGGTGGACAGCCATATAAATTTTCATAAATAAATAAATAAGCAGTGTCAAGTTTCCATTTTTGAAATGCAAAGCAATGTTTCTCTTCAGAACAGTCATAATTTGGGCTTTTGCAGAAGAAAGTGAAAACTGCTAAAAGTGGAAGAATGAAGAACCAACAAGGAGCCAACTTCTTTGATAATTCCTCTCTGAACAAGGAGAGAACTTGAGATCACCCACAAGTGCTCCACACTGTTACTCCATGAGAGTTTTATAGCTAGAGAGAGGAAGACTGGAAGTTCTTGTCTTGTTTTAGGCAAAAAGCCAGCTGGGTGATCTTGGACCAGTCAAACACACCAACTCTCAGCTTCAGGCAATGGCAAGCCACTTTTGAAAAACCTGTCCAATGAATCTGTGTGGACTTATCCGGATAGACACTAAAAAAAAAGTACTTGGTATGTGTCCTCCAAAAACAATGATTGCAAAGAATCCAAGGCTGCAGTATTATTCAGAGAGCCTATATGAGCTCCACGAAGCAGCTCATTTTGAGCTTCAGCTATAAATTATCCAACTGTCATTAATAACCAGTCCAGAATTTTGAGCAACTTCCTCCCCTGTGCATTTTTCTCTGTGCATTTGCTATCAGAGGGGGGAAAAAACTTGACATTTTTAACAAGGAGCTTATGGCCTTTGGTACGTTCAGAATTGGTATTACAATCATAATCAGTGCCACTTTTTGGACAATGTGTGCTATGCCACAGATGTTCAAAACAGACAATAATAATCTAGAATATCAATTTATCCAATGCTAATTCATATTTTTTTCTCATTTTGACTCTTAATGTTTTTACATTCCAAACATGTCAGCATGCTGGCTGGTTCTTTTTCAGATGAACCCAGAATATTTCTTATCTGTTAAGCATGTCATTTTGATTATAGTCAAACTTTTTTAAAGATTTTTTTTAACTTGGGGGAAAAATCATTTTATTGTGTTTGTGTGTAAGAAATACATAAAAAGTCAGAAATATGGTTGCAGGGAATAATGACCTATGGCTTATTCCTCTTCAGTTTGCTATGAAATCAGAAAAATATAGAATGTTATAAATGGGTATGAAGGAAAATGTAGCAGAATCTGAAGATATTGGTCTTGCAGGTTTTCTAATGGCAAACATCAAGTAGCCTACAGTTTGCAAGCTATCAAGCATGTTTTAATCTACCTGTTTTTGAAAAGGAGAATAAACCAAAGCACAGAAGAATCCTTAATGGTCCTACAATATATTATTTCATCAGCCTTCTCCAAAATGCCAAGATTGAAAAGCCCAGCTAAAGCTGTTGCTGCAATTATTCTTGCCACCCCACCCCACCATTCTAATATATTTCTTTTCCAAAAAGACTTGAGGGAAACTATATCATATTTTATATAAATCTGCTGCATCTTTCTGATCTCATGACTTCTGATATAGTCTGCTGTAGATAGATCATATTTTGATTGCAGTAATTTTACTGCATCTGTCCAGTTCTTTTTCAGAATCATACAAATCCAGGGCATGCCTTGACTGAAATAAAACAATTTAGTGTGTGTTTATTTATAAAATATGAATAATCTGATCTTTGGTCCTATGTCTATAACACTAGGCATTTATCAGAACAAGGGTGATTTAGCTAAGAAATCATCATCAGTTTATTTGTGTTCCACTTTTGCATGGTAAATCATTAACAAAAAAGCTGAGGACAATGCCAGAATAAATGCAATAAAATATGAACATTCATGAGAAAATAATTAAGAAAAAATTCAATAGTTGCAAAAATAGAGATGCTCAACTTCTATTTTGGAGATGATGAATCCATTTGATATTTTCCAAAATCATTTTTGAATGAGAATATAGATTTCTAATGTATATGAACTTTTAGAAATACTTGTCATTATATTGTATTTTTTAAAAAGGGAATATATTGAATATATTAGATTGAAATGATTGTAAATTGATTCCAACCAAGAACTCATGAGATATATTCAAAACTCTGGTCCATCAATGGTAACTCTGGGAATGATTCATGATATTTCATGTGTGCTTTTTCAATAAAGGGGTCAATAAATAGCTGCTTTAAGAATTAATGGAACCATGCATTCCTTAAACACTTCCCCAAATCTTCCTGGATTGCTGTAATCATCCTCCATAGTAACATATTCACATGCTCAGGTTGATCATGTTCCAACAAAGGAACTTTGCTAATGGAAACATAACCATAACAAAAAATATAAAATATAAGAAAGTCAACAATATAGGATCTGCACTTTCCCCCCCCCCCTAGACACCATTTAGCAAAGCTATCATATCTGATAATTAATCCTTATATCCATCTCTCTGAATTCAGTGGAAAAGGACTCCACATGATATTTCTGTGAGATAAAATGGAAAAGTATTTTCTTTCCCTCCCTAATTATCATAGCACATGTTTTTTTGGACTATGTTCCATCAAGTTGTTTTGGATTCCTAGTGGCCACATAGGTTTTCTCAAAGACTGACTATCCCTAATCAAGTCTCTGAATAGTGCATTCACCAACTGAGCCCATCCCAATTAGTCTTCTTGTTCTCTTCCCTTCTACAGGTAGTCCTCGAGTTATGAATCTAATGGAGCCTGCCCATTCCATTCATAACTCGAGGATTTGTAGGAGTGAATCTCATACCTTGAACGTAATTCACTCCCAGCTTTTGCCCACGCATTCGCTAATTTAATGCATAGGCGAATACGTGGCTCATTAAGTGAACATGAGATATCTCAGAGTGGGGAAGGCCATGGGGGGCCTTGTTATGGAACAGGCCATCTCCCCCGACCAACTGAAATACCTCATGCTCCCTCCCCTGGGGGCCCACATTTGCTCTCCGCCCATCCTGCCACACTGGGGCACTTACCTTGTGAAGATCTGTCTCCTCTCCAGCCTCTCTGTTTCTTTCTGTGCTCCTGGCAGGAACAGAGGGACGCCTCCGATGCGCAGAATGGACCTCCGGAAGCATGTGGCTGCCACTCATGGCCTCCATTCTGGGCCTCAGAGGCAATGGCCCAGAAAACCCAACACCTGGATTGGACCTTTGGAGCCCCACTGAAGCATCCCCTGACATCCAGGCCACTGCCACCTGGAAATGATGCCAGGGGATACTTCAGCAGGATTCTGAAGGCCTGTTCCGAGCACCGGGGGGCTTTTCTGGGCTGCCGCCGCCCAGAAAGGATACTGGGGGATGCTTCAGCAGGACTCTGAAGGCCCGATCCAGGCATCAGAGGCCTTTTCCGGGCCTGGAAAGGACGCTGGGGATGCTTCAGCAGGGACTTTTTTGGGACCTTTTCGTAAACATTAGGGGGCGCTAATTGCGTAACTTCAAATGTTCGCTAAGGGAACACTCGTAACTCGGAAATTACCTGTACTTTTCCCAGAGCTTTCTCCAGAGAAATGGGTCTTTGAATATGTGTCCAAATTAGGATAATTTGTGCCTTGAGTGAGAACTCTGGGTTAATTTGCTTGATTATTCATCTGTTTGTTTTCTTTGCTGCCCTTAATATTCTCAGGACCTATCTCCAATATTAAGTTCAAATGGGTTAATACTCTTCATGCCCTGTTTCTTTAAAGTCCAAGATAAATACATTACCACATTTCAGTGCTAAAAACATTAATTGATAAGAGTTATTTTCTAGCATGCTAGAACTCTTAATTTCCCAAACTATATGTAGTGATTGGTTCTGGGCTATAAAATGTAGCATTATTATTACAGGCATATTTTCCTAATTTATGAGTCAAGAAAATGTCTTGTTAACTGAATATGTTACAAAGCAATACAAAATATTTTTCAAATAATGCAACATGAAATAATGCAGTGCTGAATGTCTAAATTAAAATAGGCAACATAATATAACTACAGTTAGCTGTTTAACAAGTATGGAAAGAATGCTCATTTATATATTCATGGAATTGGCTGCACACATTACCAAACTATACACATGCCAATGATTTAGAATAAGTGTTCTATTTACGATTCACTTTTGTATCTTCAAATTTGGAATATTGTGAAGCTAATGCACAACAAAAATCATATCTTTATTAAATTATAAAATATACGGATAATTCTGAAATTGAAAAAGTGAATATTTATCTTTAAATTTAATAAGAAACCAAATGCAGAAAAAATATTCAGCATAAAGGAAAGGCAAATTAATGTATACTATGGAATCATAACCAGGAAATTAAAAGATTCCTTGTAGAAATATGGTATCCCTGTTACCTGTCCTTATTTTTTATGAAGAAAAGATACATAAATGATGAGAGATACCAATATAAAATGTAATTATTTCAGCCCAAACTATGTATATAGTCAATTTGTGGCTGAATAAAGGCTGTGAATTTTCAGAAAAAAAATCAATGTAATAATTCCATGGCATAGTTTTCCTTTCAAACTCCTCATCAAACAACATGAATGTATCATTTTGTTATATGTCTAATGGTGCTTTACTGCATATTTTTGTTTTTTTCTGTGGCAGCATCTTAAAAGAAAGAGTGAAGTACCATTAGTTTTTATTATTTTATTTTATTTATTTGTATCCCACTTTTATTATTTTTAAAAATAATTCAAGGTGATGAACATATCCAACAAATCTTCCTCCTCCTATTTTCCTCACAACAGCCCTATGAGGTGGGTTGGTCTGACAGAGTTTTCTGGACAAGAAACTACTAGAAAAATTATTTAATTAATAATAACTTAAGAGAACACATACATATGCATGCACGCATGAACACGCACACGCGCGCGCGCACACACACACACTTTCTTAATAGCTGGAATTAATCTTGTTCTTAATATTGCCATATCTGTTTCAAATGTTTATCATGTTGCATTTTGACAACATTAGCATTTTGTGGGAAGGCTGTTTAAAATGATTCTAAGAGGCAAAGACATCCATGGCAAATTTGTAACATTTAAGCCAGTAGTTTTATTATAGCCGGTTGTGAGTATTTTAGAACATGAGCTGGGGAGGAATGAGGTCAAGAAATATTAGAGATAGGAAAAGAGAATACTGCAGTAATTAATATATTTTAAAGATATATCAAAATATATAATGTACAGTGTATTTTTTAAAAAATGAGATGACACTTTGCAAAAGATAATCCTGCAAGTTTAATGAATATAAAAGAAATGAAGCATACATTTTAACTTTTATTGTTTTAAATATATACACATCCATCTCTGTTGATGCTGTACTAATAAAGCATGAGCAAGATGCACCAAGATTTTATTCATCTTATGTTCAAATATACTCTTACGAACTTTGGATGCTTTTCTGTGAAGAGTAAATTCCAACATATGTTCTGGAGTACAAGTTCTATTCAGATTGGTATTTTTGATTAGTTGTCCTGAATGAAAGTAGTTTGGGATTATTTTCATCAATGAATAAATGAACAAGTATAATGTTTTTAACTCATTGTTTAGTTGGGCTCTTTATCTAACTTTGTGACCTGGGTAAAGAACAGATTGTGCTTTAGGTCATACTTATGCAGAAATATTGCAAACTCAAAAGAGTTCAGAAACTTTTTAAGTACCAATGTCTGTACATGTAGGAGAAGATTTTCAAATCTTGTCTTTGTATACTAAATCATAGGGCAGTGATGGCGAACCTTTTAGAGACCTAGTGCCCAAACTGCAACCCAAAACCCACTTACGCATCATTGGGTGCTGGGTGGGTGTGGCCCATTGGGTGGGTGTGACCCATTGGGTAGTCGTGGCCCATTGGGTGGCCGTGGCTCTGGTAGTAACAGCAGACTGGGTGGGACTAAAAAGTTCAATCAATCAATTCCAACTTTTCAAGATCTTTTTTTTCCCCACGAGAAGTTGAAATTGACTGATTGATTGAACCTTTTTTTTTTTGCACACGGCGGCGGAGGCCTAAAGCGAAAAAGTTTTATAAAACCCAGATGAAGGCCTAGGACTGGGGCGACAGCTCATGCTCTCTTTCCAGTACGGTGAGCTGCTTTGGATCCTGTGCTGGTTCTCCTCCTCCGTCACCATACTGTCCCCTCTTTCGTGTGTCGAGCCCAGGAGGGCTTGACAGCGCATGCCCACAGAGAGGGCTCTGAGTGCCACCTCTGGCACCCGTGCCATAGTTCGCCACCACTGTCATAGGGTCTAACATGACATTCTTCACAATGAAAAAAGCAAAAGATTGGAAGAATGTAGTGCATAGTTACCAATCTCCAGAAATGAAAAATGCTCATGGTGATCCTACACTGGCAACCAGCTGCACTGGTTGCCAGTGGCCTTCCGGGTGCGCTTTAAGGTGTTAGTTACCACCTTTAAAGCGCTCCATGGCATAGGACCTGGCTACCTCCGAGACTGCCTTCTGCCACAGATTCCCTCCCATAGACCGGTACGCTCCCACAGAGTGGGTCTCCTCAGGGTGCCGTCGGCCAAGCAATGTCGGCTGGCGACCCCCAG
>NW_015388168.1:56288-57732 GCF_001527695.2 Protobothrops mucrosquamatus | reverse complement strand
TCCGTATTCAGTAAGGATATTGGTCTATAATTTTTAGGCTGCGACAAATCTTGATCCTCCTTTGGTATAAGTGAAATAAAAGCAGACCTCCAAGATGGTGGTATCTCCTCTCCTAATAAAATATCATTAAAAAGACTCTTCAGAGGCTCTAACATTTCCTCCGACAAAGTTCTGTAATAAATTGCCGTCAGTCCATCAGAACCAGGGGCCTTACCAACCTTCAGTTGTTTAATTGCCTCTAATATTTCCTCCAAAGCAATCGGAGAGTTCATCATTTCTTTTTGATCATCTGTCAGTCTAGGAAAATTTGCTTGTTGTAGATAATTGTCTATATCAAGAAGTTGTATGTTTTCCGAAGAATATAACTTTGAGAAGTATTCCATAAAGGCCTTTTTAATCAAGTCCTGTTGAAAAACCTCTTTGCCCTTATGATTTATTTTCCCAATAAATCTTTGTTTTTGCTTCTTTTGTATTTGATAGGCTAACCATCTTCCTGGTTTATTTGCATTACAAAATGTGTTATGTTTCATATATTGTAAACTAAATGCAGTCTGTTCAGCCAGTAACATATTAAATTGTTCTCTCAACGTTGCAATAGATATCTTTAATTTATTGTCCATTAGGTTCAAAATAAAAGCTTTTTCTTTTAATTTTATTTCTTGTTCCAAATCCCTGTATCTTTGTGATTGTTTACGTCTGTGAGCGGTATTCATTGAAATTAAGGCACCTCTCATAAATGCCTTGCTAGCATCCCAGACAATTGGCATAGAAGTGCCTTTATTCATATTCAATAGGAAAAAATTTTTTAAGTGTTCTTTAAGTTTCTGTACATTACTTTCATATCTTAACAGATTTTCATTCAGCCTCCAAGTTCTTTTACTTCCTCCATCATTTAAGATCTCCATCAATACAGGACTATGGTCTGATAAAGTCTTAGGAGAGATCTTCACTTTTTTGACCTTTGAAACCAAATCATTAGTAATCAGAATAAAATCAATTCTTGAATAAGATTTATGTCTGTCCGAGAAAAATGTAAAGTCACTTTCTCCCATGTTCCAATCTCGCCAGACATCTTTTAACTCAAAGTCCTCCTGTAATGCAAAAAAGCTTTTAGGTAATTTAATTTGAGTTGAAATTTTAGAAGAAGTCTTTTTATCTTTCATTGGATCTATTACACCATTCCAATCTCCCATCATAATAACCGACTTGTAATCCAATTGGGCTATTTTTTGATGTAGAGAATGATAAAATTGTTTCTGTAGATGATATTGATTAGGTGCATATAAACCAACTATGAGACATTTCTTCCCATTTAACAAAAGTTCAACAAGTATAAATCTTCCTTCTGTATCATAATCTATTAACTTTGGCAATAACTCCTTCTTAACATAAAGAACTATGCCAGCTTTTTTCCTTGGTGCAGGAGCGACAAAATGTAATCCCA
>NW_015388168.1:35696-55189 GCF_001527695.2 Protobothrops mucrosquamatus | reverse complement strand
TTTTAGCTTTCTGCTGTGATATTTGTACAGCTGGAGATGAAGCAAGAGCTTTAGGTGCTGCAGAAGTTCCACGTTTAGAAGCCATTATAACTTTAAAATAGTTATAAAATTTTCTTAAAAAGTATCAAAAATCAATGCAGAACAGCAGTCATTTAATTAGAATTTTTCTAGATTTTTCCTTCAATTTTTCTATATTTTTACAGTCTGTTACAATGTAGCAATCCACAACCGGAAGAGAAGTGAAAGTTTTCCTTTAGAACAAAGAAGCGGTTTGACCGCAGCCATTTTTTTTTTAAGTTTCACTTTCAACTTAAACATTACAGAAGATGTCTTTAAAAGGAGAGTTAGAGTTGAAATTTTTTCCAAAAAATCCGACGTTCCTGGTAAGCTCTGTCTATTAGAGCTTTACTCACAGTTCAAATCTTTAGCATTAGAGGTGGAAACGGCGTCTTGCTTCGTTAGAACGAAGACGTCCCAATCTATGGAGATGGCTGTGAGCTCCGGCGGAGTTCACACCTACATCTCCCCGAGAGCCCTCAGGGGAGACTAGGGAACTCTATGCCTACTCACCAGCAGCTCACCTTCTTCCCTTCGCCCGAGAAGAAGGCTGAAGCCGGCAAACAGCTGATACGCGCTGTTTTGCCGGCTTTTACATAGAACGCTGACGGGAGGCTGTCAAATTGCCTCCATCAGCCGCCGGCAGCCACCGGAAGTCCCAGCCACCGGAAGTCCAAAAACTCTTTTTGACTATTAAAAACAAAGGAAAAAAAAACATTTCCAAGGAGAAAAAAATCATTCTAACATGATATTACAGAATTCAGATTTTGCAGTGATGCAGAGAGAGAGAGAGAGAGAGAGAGAGAAATTTTAGAAAGGGGAAAATTAAAAACACCTAACTTTACTCTTTATTTTTTAACTTTAAATATTAAGGTTTATTGCTGCCATTACCATAAGCGCTTTTTATGTTTTTAGTTCTCAGAAATTACCGTCAATTTATTAGGAGTGTACAAAAGAAGAAAAAATATTTCCCAACCATTTGAAAGAACTTGAAAAGAAACCTTAAGCTGTGAGTGCAGCTATCAAAACCATTCCCTATTTTTAAATATTTTAAAAAATATATTAGAGCAGAAATTATTAGAGATCCAAATTTTACTGGTTTGCTATCCTCTGATGGAATGTTTGAAACAAGGAAAACATTTTGCAATCACCAAGGAACTTGTGACATTTGTTAAAGAAACAAAAAGGTAGTGACAGGAGAACAGCAAAGTTGTTTGCTTCAATGATCCCTTAAAAGACAAAGGTTTGGAAGATAAATTTAAGCAATAATGGTATTTGTAACAATTGATGTGATCATATTATTATGGATGAGAATGATTATTTCCTCCACTAAATGGAAATGTTTATTTTGGAAATGAGATCTGCATTTGCCAATTCTCTTCCAGACTTAAACCTGTATTCTCTGAAGGTCTTTCTTGCCCCTATTTTATTTATTTATATCCCACTTTTATTATTTTTATAAATAATGGTAGCAAACATACGTAATACTCTTTCCTCCTCCTATTTTCCCCAAAACAATGACCACCTGCAGTTGGTTGGGCTGAGAGAGATTGACTCTCTCTCAGCCCAAAGTTATTAATTCTCAATAATAATGTCTCATTAAGATGTAAAGTAAAAATCCTAGCTGACCTTTTACTTTGGCCTTTCTCTTCTCCTTTGGTTTAGAAAGGTCTAAATTAAAATCTGGCAAGCCATTTTTGAGACCACATGGCATATGAAAGAAACTGTGGTAGGTTCCAATTTGCAAACTCTTTGTACCTGCAAATTATTCAGTCTTGTTTATCCAGCACACTATATAACCTTTTTTTTGGTTCATTTCAACAGCTTGCCTTAATGTAGTACAAAATATGAGGTACAAAAGAACACTATTTACCAAGAGATGTTGCCCTAGTGGTCAGAATGAACCAGAGAATCAGTCTTATGTATTTTCTTTCATACTACAGTACACATCAACGGTATATCCATATAACAAAATTAAAATCTGACCTTTCCTACTATCTGATTTTGATAGAATTGGTATTTTTATTTGCAGTGATTTCTGTTCTGTTTGTGAGTCAAAGGCATTGAGACGAAGTGAGTAACAAAAAGCAAGTCTTCTTTATTGTAAGTCAGCAACAGAACAGAACCAAAATGGTGCGCAGGCCTTTTATAGTGTCCTTGCAAGGACAGCATCAACCAATCATTGCAGAGGCTGGTTTCCTGCCTTGCGCATGCGCGCAAGGCTGGAGACAGCCAGTCTCGTCCCGGGCAACCACGTGGTCTGCCCGGGACTCTCTGCAGCATTCCTGAGCCTGCTGAGTGATTCAGCAGGCCCAGGACATAACAATTTCCATAAGAGAATTTAAGTTGTCCTGATTTTTCAGTGGCGATATAATGGCACTCTACTCTACTCTGCTCTGCTCTGCTCCACTCCACTCCACTCCACTCCCCCTTCTAGAGCAGAAAGATTGGAAATGAAGGGATTGTAAGAGAGTAAGCAAGATGCTGTGCCTGCTTCCTTTCTTGTAATGCCTTCCTCTCTAATGAATGTGAATATAAACATTAATTCCCTACTTGCTAATTATCCCAGGGCTGTTGTGATCATTCCAAAGGGTGAGGTAGTGGGGGAAAAAGAAAACATAATTGTGGTCATATGATTTCCCACTTAGTGACTCCACTAAATTGGTGGTGTCAGTTGTGACCACCAAAGGAAGACTACTACTCTTTCTCAAGTTCCTTTAATTTCAAGTGTTATTTTTTTTTTGAATATAGGAATGTACATGCATGAGAGGCAGAATGGGAGAGGCAGAATTTTAATTAAAAAAAAATTAGATTTTCAGTAGCGAACAGTATTTGCTGAATGTGTCTCTTTTCCCATGTTATGCACATTGTGATTGCCTGGTTTGAAACAGAAGTTTAAGTAAAAACAATCTATTTCTAATTTTAGTGTTTGTAGTACCTGTCTCAGCATGGTATGTTATTATTAATGACTGGCAATGCAAAGAAAGCATCTGAAGTTAGCAAGAACAGAGGTTTAAGGGAAAATGCTCTTGGTTAAAGAGCAGAGCTTTCTGCACAATTGGACAAACAAAATTAAGATGAAGGATAGTCTCTCTTGGCCTTAGAAATACTATTTTCAAACATAAATCATATTAGAATTCTTTCCAGTTTTCCTGCACAGCTTTTAAAAACCAACAGTTGTTTTAGAATGTTCCAGTGTCAATGCTTAATGGGCTGAACACAAAATAATAGAGTGCACCTTGAAATTGATTTCTTGATTGAGATGTATTCAGCATGCAAAAGTTGGATAGTATTTAATTAAATGTGTTTTATTTTAGCAAAAGAATCTAGTAAGTATTTCATGTAGTTTCAAGGAAAAGTAAGTTTTAGCATAAGAGAATGTATTTACATTTTGCTGATAGGAAATCTTTAAACCAGATACTGTTTTATTGATTATAATACAATCATATCATGGACTACTACAGTCTCATAGTAGCTTACAATCAAAACATGAAGCTAGAATTTATTTTGAAATTGTTTCAGTATATTGACTGCAAAAGTATTTAGTCAGTAGTCTTTAAAGATAATTTAGAGAAGCGTAAGGAACTTAATGAAAAATCAAGATTCAGACAACAGGTGGACTGAAAGGTATGATCACAGGAAGTAAAAAAATAGTGTTCCACCCTACACACATTTCTAGTATAGCAGTGCCATTTAGTGGTCTTCCTGGCTGATGAATATTTTACCATATCCATTGCATATTCTAACAAAAATAATGACTTAACAATTAAAATGATAAATCATTAATATATAGGAAAAAGTGCCTTATAACTCTTAAATGTTAACGACTTCATGAAATATAGGAATGGAACCACTACAAAGCACTGTTTCCTGTTCCCAAATTACCAAAAGATTACTATGATAGATGATACTAAAAGTTGCTGAAAGATTGAAAAGATTTGCAGTAGTGGTGAATATCTGTAGCTCAAGCATAGGATGATGGTGAAGGTTCATTCTCTGAGCTTGTGGGCTGGTTTCCGAACATTTTGTTACCAAGCTAGGGCTTGGGTGGATTGATTGAAAGTCGGTGCTGTCTCTGGTTAGCTGTGCAGTTGATTTGGATTCTTAGGGATTTGTAGGCTGGTTGTAAGTCAGTGTGTGTGTTGATGGAATTGCTTGTGGAGTGTCAGCCTTTGGTGAACTCTTGAGCATGGTGGGTGGTAGCGTGGCCAATTATTTTTGTTTTGCTCCAATCGAACTGGTGTTGTTTGGTGCCGGTGTGGGTAGAGATTAAGGATTTAGGTTTCTGGCAAGGATTGGACGTGATATTGGTCCCACATAGAATTGGTTGCAATTTGGTTTCAGAAATCAACCCACAAGCTTGGAGAATGAACCTTCACCCTCATATTGAAAAGAACCAAACGAGCAATATCTGGTACTTGATTATCAAGCCAAAAGAGCCCCATAGTTTGCCCTAAAATCAATTTGAAACTACTATTTTTCAGGACTGTCTGCAGTCTTTCACCATTCCATTCTCAATCTTCTTACCCAGTTTAGATACCAGTCTAGCATTAGGAATACCTGAGGGCAGAGGTTCTTTTAATGGGCTCCTTTAAAGAATATAAGGGCACGATGGCTCAGCAGTTTGTCAGCTGGAAAACTGACAGTCCAGGTTTGCGACCTGAGTGCTGTGTGATGGGGTGAGTTCCCGTTACTTGCCCCAGTTTCTCGTAACCTAGCAGTTTGAAAGCATGCAAATGCGAGTAGGTAAATAGATACCACTTTGTGGGAAGGTAACAGCTTTCCATGTGCCTTGGCATATAATCATGTGGCCACATGATCACAGAAATGTCTTTGGACAATACTGGCTACTTTGGCTAAGAAATGGAGACGAACACTGCCCCCTAGAGTCAGACACAACTAGAGAGGGGAAACATTTACCTTTACCTTTTTTAAAGAATATATTCTTCTAATCCTTATAGAACATTTATTGGGTTAATTGACCTTGGAACCCAAGGTCCGACCTCATTAATATTTGGCTAGATTGCCAGACCAGTAAACAGGACTGGGAAGTAATTATTTTTAAAGGCAATGGTAATTTCTATATTATTGTGACTTCCAGTTAGGATTTGGAGAACTGAATTTCTGCATTCAGGCAAAGATTGGTGACCAGAACCGAAATTCTGGCAATATTCAATTATTCCCCCCCAAAAAGAAGAGATCATGAAAGTTTGCCCATGTAGTTCAGACAACTGCTCTATGCGAGTACATGGCAGTCTTTTGTGTTGGCTCGTGACTGGAATAACTGGGAGTCAAGGGGGATCTACCAAGCTCACAGCTGCTAACATAACTTATATGGACAAAAAGCTCAGCTGAGCCTCATTACTTAATCACTTTCGGAATTGCTTTCTGATTGCTTTTTAACTATTAAAAACCTTCAGATAAAATGGGATTTTGAAGGTTGGATAGATACTAGAATAAACTGAATTATAATTAAAGGAGAAGGACACTTAAATTCAATTACCAATATAGAATGGAGCAAAATATTTTAACTTTGGATTAATTAAAGGATATTTGGGAACAATGGACTAAGAGGTTAATTTTAAGATTATCTGCTATCATAGACAAACTGGATTTAAAAGAGGATATAGAGGTTTTACTGGACAAGACTGAGACAGACTGATTTGAATGTGGAATTAAAAATGACAAGTTATAAGAATGATATAGAAAAACATGTTACATTGAATATACAATGTTTTAATAATTGAAAGGGATATGCAAATAAACCAGAAGAATGACTTGGATATTTTTCTTACTTTGGATTTATAAAAGATACTTGTAAAGTTTTGAGGGATTTTCTGAGAACAGATAAAAAGAAAATGAAAAGAAATGCTGGGACATTATTTAAAATGATGAAAGATCAAGACTGTTAAATCAAAGGGAAGGAATATAAAGTTGATTTATTTCAGGATCATTTATATGTCTTCCTATGACTCATTTGGCTTTGAAAAATGACAGGCTTTGAACTACCATGTCAGCAATGAACAATCCTGAATAGGATGCGCATCTTCACATGGCATCTGCCAAGACTCTCTGTATAAATGTGGCATAGTATCCTCCCATCAGTGTGATTGAGGGTTTCATATCAAACTGTAGATCACATTGTGACCGGCTGCAAACTGACTGTATATACCTGTCCAGTATCAATTTTTTTTTTAATATAAATGATGCTGTGCTTCAATGGTTAGATGGCCTAGACATAATTGGAAAACAAAATATCTTTTTAACATTTATATTTTATTGGGTTCTACTAATTTAGATGAAATGTTAATATATATTTTTAGTCCATGATATGCCATATGCTAAATAAATAAAATAAATATGTTTTGTTTTCTGATAATTTTTACTGGACTTTTGCTAACTAGGACCGAATGTCAAGAATTTAAGAATTTAAGAATTAAGATAAGATATATGAAGAAAAGACAGATTTTATTGTATTCTTAGTGAGGATAGTAAGTTATTGAAGTCGCTTGTACCTGTGGTAAAAGGGAAAGTCATTTCTTTATATATTTTGTTTCTTTTTCTATAATATATTCTTATTTCTTTTCTATTTTTCTTTATATTTTCTTTTCTGTACTTTCTATCCCTTTGTTCATTCTTTTTTTAGCTTGTATTCTTTTATTCTTGTAGCCTTTGTTATCTTTGTAACTGCAAACATTAATATTATTTTCTAAAGAACCTCTGTATTATTTTCAATATAACAATGGTTGTTAAGTTCAATGTGAGCAGATTTTACTTTTAATATCCTCCTAGCTACAATATAAAAAGAAGCTGGACAGGGGTCAAATGAACACAATCAAATAGTCTGTACACATCTTTAAGTGTTATAAATTGAAACAGTTTCTCCCCAACATATTTTATTTTGAGTAAGCACTTTAATTTAGTTCCTGTCTGCAAAGGTAAAACTTCTGCAGAGATAAGCAAACTGAAAAAAACCCAACAGTATCATTCAGAACTGAGGTGTGAAGGACATTCATTGTCCAGTAAGTTTTAACTGAGCTCATAAAAATATCCACAGTTTTATTACTTTTAAAAAAAGAATTACTCCAATCATGTATTCAAAAGTGTTATGAAGTCTGTTGCCCAAAGTTGTTGAACCTTGTGTTTTCTGCACTTGAGGCATATTTATACTCTCCTTGACCTGTATTTTATGAACCACAGGCAGTGTTGTTTCTAGAAAGAGAATTTTCAAAGACAACTTTAGAACAAGAAAGTTCAGTTGGTAGATATGGCTAGCATTTAAGATCTAATTTGTATGTATTTTGTGGACTGATTTCATTTATTAAAATGCTTTAAAACTTATTTTTATCCTTATGGCTTTGCTAACAATACATAGATGATATAGGAATGTCCAATATAGAAAAAAAAACATTACATTATCATGAAAACAGAGAGGAAAGGAAGGCAGCAGATGAAGAAAAAAAAAACAGTTAAAATACCTGGATAAACTTTTTGTTAAGTTGACCCTAAAAATACTTCCATGTAGAAAGTAGAAATAATTGTCCATGAGGTTTTTTTTAAGAAATTAAAGGTAGGAATGGAAACCAGAGATCATTGGGAGAAAGCTAGTTCCCAGTTCAACTTTAAAAATACAAGAATGCAACCACCACCATCGGGGGTGGAGGGGAGCTACCAAGTCTTGACATTAGGTGGCCTAACGTGGAGGTCATGATGTCAGGACTTGATGTCAGAACCCTATCCAAGTAGATTTGATGACAAATAAGGTACTGGTGTACTTAGAAAACAGCCATTTGTTTTAAAAAAATGTAGGGAGAAATGTTCTTATAATGTTTTGGACTTCAAAGTTAAGCATTGGAATCTTGAACTGGCCTTTGAAATGAATAAGCAGCTTCTTTAGTATTGGTAAAGTGATTGTGTAGAATGTACTGGTTACTTTTTTAGCTGTTTTATAGGCTGGCCTCAACTTACTACCATTCACTTAGTGACTGTTCAAAATTACAGCAGCACTGAAAAAAGGGACTTACGACTGTTTTTCACCCTTATGACCATTGCAGCATCCCTGTGGTCACATGACCACAGCATGTGGCATGTATTTATGACAGATGCAGTGTTTTGGGGTCATGTGATCACCTTTTGGGACCTTCAGAACAAAGTCAATGGGGAAGCCAGTTTCATTTAACAACCGTGTTACTAACTTAACAACTGCAGTGATTCACTCAACAACTGTGGCAAGAAAGGTTGTAAAATGGGGCAAAACTCACTGAACAACTGTCTTGTTTCGTAATGGAAATTCTGTGGCCGTAAGTCAAGGACTATCTGTGTTTAGCATCTGCTGAAACATCAACATGTTTCAAGGGCACCTAACGTATTCTACATCACATAATCCAGTGATGGGCAACATTCCTCTCCTGAAACTGCATGGTTATTGAGTTGGGATCACTCCCTGTGTAGTGACATATATCACATGTATCTGGATTTATGCTTACAAAGCCTCTTTACTTTTTCCCCAGGAACTTTGAGCTGCATTTAGATTGCTGCAGAATATCTCTTCCTAACAAATTCAGTATAGATCAGATTGCTGGGAAGGGTGTATTAAGGTCATCTTTGGTGCCCTTTCTCCCAGAATAATGTTTCTATTTGCCAATTCCTTCTGATTTAATGCTGCTGAAGCTATCATCACCCCCACCATCATTTTCTAAAAGACTGACCTGTTCTTGCTCTGAAAGGTTTTTGCAGCCCTGCAAATTGGTAACATTAATTACTGTAAAAACATCAAGTCAGAAAGGAACATATTGCTGTCTCCCATGGAAATCAGATAATGGTAATCAGAATATCCTAGGTAAAAAGTGTAATACTAGATAAACTATCCCAAAAAAATCCTAGTCACCAAGGGTAGTTGGGATTCGTTCTAATGCTGGATTAAGATATACTTGCAAAACATCTACCTGTTCTTTTAGGTGTAGTGCAGTTCCATCAAAATCAGGATATACTTGAATTAGCCACAAGAATTTGTTTTGTTCAGATTCGCCTTCAGTTATTGGCCCTCATTTTAAGTAGAAACTTCATAAAATAGCTGTAAACAGATTGACAAGATCATACTCTGTAAGAGACAATTGGGCTAGAATCATTTTGTTCAATTTCAATTCATTAATTGCATTCCTTTTCATCTTGTTTGTGCTCAGAATAATTTTTAAGTTGAAGAGTAATAAAAAATGAAATATCCTATACACTCTTCATCAGTACTCAAATTGCTTGTGTTATAATTAGCAAATTTATCAAGATGTCCCCATTTAAAAAGGAAAATGTGTTTACTTGCAGAGAAGTTAATGCATAAATACTATGACATGGCTTTCTCCCCCCCCCCCTTCATTTGTAAAGGCATGGCTGAGTTTGATGTTAAGAATTGTTTTAATTTCACATATAATTGTGTTGCATTATGCTTTGCATTATGGAAAGTGGTTTGTGGAGAGTTTGTGTGGGTTTCAGAATGTAGCATTTCTAATGCATCAAATTAATTCAGTTTTTTTCCTGAATTCTCTAAACATGACCTTCATAGAAATTTGAAAGGATAAATATTCTCCTGAGTCAACTTCAACACTGACAAGATAGTTTGCCATTGCGTATTCTGGATTTTTTTTTTTAGCAGCCATAGGACTTTTTAGTTTCTGATTAGTTTTTTTGAGATCTTCAAAAATCAGATTTTTGTTTTCTTTCAAATGTGCCTATTAAATGAGGTCCATTATCAAAATAGCAAAGTATATAGCACATACCGGTACATTGAGAACTTTACTCTGTGTTTGTTTGGTTGATTTTTTTAAAAGATAGAACACAGATGAATCACTTTCATTATTATAAAATGGGCCTAATGAAGAAGGTCCCTTTAGTACAGGGATCTTCAAACTTGGCCCTTTTATGACTTGTGGACTTCAACTCCCAGAATTCCTCAGACAGGCACACTGGCTGAGGAATTCTGGGAGTTCAGTCCACAAATCATAAAAGGGGCAAGTTTGAAGACCCCTGCTTTAGTAGAATAGCAAAGTACATAGTGCACATTGCCTATGTTGTAAAATATAAAGTCCTTTTATTTTGCATGTAGTTCATCTTTCTCTGTATCTGGTTTCAGTTGTTGTCAATATAAGGACAGGCTCTCACTCTCCCTATGTTCTTGCCTGAAGTACTCAATGACAATAGTGCCTGATGTACTTATCAAATATTGATATTCAACTTTAGCAGAGTCCACAAATTTATTTCTGACCTCTATATCTTTTAAATCCTGAGATATATAGCCTTTAGAATATCATTTGGATGATACATATTGAACTTTGCCAGCTTTGTACTGATTAATCTATCAAGTGATAGTCAGACCATTTAATTAAATCCATAAATTAAGCTAGCAGCAAGATTACTCAGGGGTAAAAATGTATTTATGCTTGACTCTAAACTTAGCTTTCACTATTTTAAGAAGTCTGTATGTAGAACGGCAGTAGCAGACAATATTTAAACTCAATAATGACTAGTAGATTGATCAACTAGATAACTTACTCATGTCTAGTTATGTAAGATGTTTCTGATTTTCTTGAGAGGAAGAAGAAAGAAAATAATATGAGTCTATCCTAATTTACAGTTAGACCATGAATATAATTCTAGTTTTTGTTTGTTTGTGACCCTAATAATCCTCTTTCTTATTTAATAAAGCTGAGTGGCTGTTCCTAGCCTAGATTAGGCAAGAAAAACCAAATGCAGAGGTATAGAATAACTGTAGTAGTAACTGTGAGAGGGATCTCGGAGTCCTAGTGGACAATCACTTAAATATGAACCAGCAATGTGCTGCAGCTGCCAAAAGTCAATGCAGTCCTAAGATGCAGTAACAGAGGGATAGAAACAAGATCACATGAAGTGTTAGTATCTGTTCTGTTTTCTGCTTGGTTCAGCATTGAAGAGGCAGCAATAGAAACAAGTACTTCTTTATTGAAGTCAAAACATAAACTAACAAGCATTGCTCCACCCTTATTTATACATTCAACTCTGGGCGGCATCAGCCAATGAGAGCACAGTATTCTCCCGCTCAAATGCATACTAATCAGTCTTGTAGACAGCAAGTCTGGCTAGCAGGCCACGTGGTCTGCTAACCCTTCCTGCACAGATCCCAGCCACCTGCTTCATAAATTTAACTCAACACATTACACCCCTTCCCCCTGGCTCTTTGACACTTACAAAACATTGTTTGTTGTTCAAAGATTACACACATTCAAAAAGCACAATAGCACTCAGTGGTACATAATCCTTACATTACACTGTTCAATATTTAAGGATACTTAAACATTTCAGTTTGCAAGGAAAATACATAAGCATTCAAAATTTCAAAGAAACATACATAAACATTTTAAGTTTGCAATGACAAAAACTTTACGTAGTCCTTTAAAAATTTCGGTGGGCCTTTCGCCTGCTCCGAATGTCTCGAAGCTACTGCTAGCTCCCGATCTGCAATCTCTCCTGCCAGGCTCAGCAGACCGGGGCTGTGTGACCCATCCGACATGGGTAAAGCTGATTCGTGAAGGCTGACCTGTTCCGGTAGACCCAAGCTTTTCTCCATTTCCCTGTGACTGGCCTGTTCTAGTAGGCCTGAGCCAGAGTTCCGTGGTGGAGGAGTAGAATCCACTGGATTGGCATGAAAAGCCGATTGAGAGCAATGTCCCATGGGCGCAATGTCTGAAGCAGAAGCGGCACGAAAAGCCGATTGAGAGCAATGTCCCATGGGCACAGTGCCTGAGTTAGGAGCAGCCTTGTTGGCAAAAACCCCGTTCAGCGATCGCAAGGTCCCGCCTTCGCTGAGAGACTCAGATGCACGATCACAATCGTGTTCCTTCTCCCCCCCCCAAGAACAGAATCAGGAGCGGAAGAGTGGCATGGTAACCTCCAACACAGCTGGTCAATGTGCCTGTGGAGCATACGGCCGTCTTCTGGGGCCACTTTGTATGAGACCGGCCCTGACACCTTGCAAACCACAGCTACCACCCACAGTGCCCCTTGTCCATAGTTGCACGCCCAAAACGGATAACCCACTTGCAAGTGCCTCGGTGCCTTAGGCTGCGGCACTTGTGAAGCAATCCTGTCTAGATGTAAGCAATCCAACTTTGTGATCAGACGGCACCCCCATCTTAATTCAGCTGGGCTCTTGCCCGTAGAAGTGCAGGGCGTTGTGCATTGGCAGAGTAGAAAAGCTGCCAACCTGTGGTGCTAATTGCCATTGGTGATCCTCTTCAAGGATTCCTTGGTTGTTCTGACCATGTGTTCCACTTGGCCGTTAGAGGCCGGGTGGAAGGGAGCCGAAGTGACATGCCTAATCATATTCGCCCTTAAGAAGGACTGAAGTTCTGCAGAAGTAAATTGAGCCCCATTGTCCGAGACTATGACATCTGGGAGCCCATGCATTGCAGAGATGCTGCGTAGAACCTGAATGGTCCTGGCAGTAGTCATAGTGGACACTGGAATGACCTCTAGCCACTTGGAATGACTGTCCACAACAATGAGGAAAAGTTGCCCCTGAAAGGGGCCAGCAAAATTAATATGAATCTTCGACCAAGGAGCTTGTGTGGTCTCCCATCTATGTACAGGAGCATGTGGCATTTCTGGCCTTGACTGCTGGCAAATAAGGCAACTGTGGACCTGGGCCTCGATGTCTTTATCGAGCCCAGGCCACCAGAGGTAGCTACATGTGAGTGCCTTCATCCGGACTATTCCCAGATGTCCCTCATGCAGAGAATCAAGGACTCTAGTCCTCAGTGAGGTCGGGATTACTACCCTACTGCCCCACAAAATACAACCCTTAAAGGTGGATAACTCATGCTTCCTTTTCCAGAAACTCTGGAAGTTAAGGCCAGGACACGTTTCCGGACATGCTGTGAGTGCACAGTTCAACACATGGCTCATCATGTTGTCTGCAGCTGTTTCAGTAGCAACATCCCCTGCGTTAAGGGGAGACTCCAGCAAATCCTGGATAGCCAGGATGTGGTTAGCTGGAGCAGAATCTGATTCTAATAGCTGTAGAGGCAACCTACTAAGGCTGTCTGCGTGGCCCATTTCTTTACCCAATTTGTGAACCAGACAGTAATCATACGCAGATAAGAATATTGACCACCTCAACATTCTAGGAGAGATAATCTGGGGTGTCTGCTTATTTGTAGTGAACAACCTCAGAAGTGGCTTGTGGTCAGTGAAGACCGTAAAGTGGCGACCATACAAAAAGTCATGAAACTTTTTTATGCCAGCCACAATGGCCAATGCCTCCCTATCTATTTGTAATTCCATTCTGCTGCTGAAAGAGTCCTGGAATAATAAGCTATAGGGACTTGTGTCCTATCAGCCCTAAGATGGCTTAACACAGCTCCGATCCTGTACGGGGATTCATCACATGCGATACAGACTGGCAACTGCTCATTGAAATGGGCTAACACCGCATTTGAGGACAACAATGCTTTAACTGCAACAAAACTCCTCTCGTGGACACTTGTCCACTTCCATGGGGCCTGTTTGTCCAAGAGCCGGTGTAATGGCTCTGCCACTGCAGCCTTGTGGGGGAGGAAAGCATGATAGAAGTTGAGGAGTCCCAGGAAAGCCTGAAGCTCTCCCTTCGTCTTGGGATTGCGTGCCTGCTGAATTGCTTTAAACTTGGATTCAGCAGGATAGATGCCTTCGGCATCTATACGAAACCCCAGGAAGTCTGTGGAAGTGACTCCAATTTTGCATTTCTCCTGTTTGAGCTTCAGCCCCGTTTCACGGAAATGCAACAAGACGGCTCGGAGCCTGTCAGTGAGGTTTTTGACTGATTCCCCAGCTATGAGGACATCATCGAAGTATGGGCATACACCCGGAATGTTACAGAGTGTGCGCTCCATCACACTCTGAAAAATGCCAGGAGCTACATTAACCCCGCACTGTAACCATCGCACCTTGAAGGCTCCCCAGTGGGTTACAATGGTTTGGGCTTCCGCCATGGCGTCGTCCACTGGCAGCTGCTGGTAGACCTGTGCCAAATCTAATTTGGCGAAAATGTGACCTTCCTGTAGTGAAGCCAAGATGTGGCTGACTACAGGCATCAGATAGGAGTGTTGCTGGAGAGCTTTGTTTAGCGTACATTTATAGTTGGCACAAATGCGGACTTCTCCATTGGCCTTAAGTGGCGTGACAATGGGAGTTTCCCATAGACTGCTATCCACCGGCTCCAAAATGCCTTGCTGCAACAGTTTGTCCAGCTCTGCATTGATTCTCTGCTTCAGGGCAAAAGGCACCCGATGAGGCTTAATCCTTATTGGTGCTATCATAGGATCAAGCCGGAGGGAAATTGGGGGCCCTTTGTATGCCCCTAACTCTGAGCTGAAAACATCAGCAAATTCTTTACACACCGCCGAGAGGCTCGATGTTTGCAAGCTGTTTAACCCAGTCACTCGAATTCCCAAAGCATCAAACCAATCGAGCCCAATTAGGCTAGTGCGGTTGCCCTCAACAACTACGACTTCCAAGGGACCCTCAAAATTACTGAACTGCACCCCGAGTGTGGCCTCCCCCTTTACGTTTACCCGGGAATTTTGGAAGTCGGTTAAGACAAGGTTCGACGGCTTGAGCTTAACTTGTTTGCCACTTTGACTGCAAATCTGCGGAAGTGTCCTTTGGGAAATTATCGATAGAGCTGAACCCGTGTCCAACTCCATGTCAGAAGGAACCCCTTGCAACTTGACTTTGAGGTGTAACTTTTCTTTGAGTGGGCAATGGGTGCCTGTCCTAAACACGCTCCTTCTACTTGTGCAAAAGCCCACCCTGTTTTGACTGGGGACCCCGGTACCTTTTCGTGGCAACTCTTCTGATGAATGTTCTTTCCTGCGACCCAAACAAACGGCGGTGATGTGGCCTTGCTTGCCACATGCCCGGCAAGTGGCTGTGCAGAACCGACAGTCAGCCCATTTGTGTTGGCCTCCACACCCGATGCACAGAGAGAAGGAAACTGCCTTGTCAGGTTGCCGTTGAATCCTTTTTTCCGGGGGTTGCTGGAACCGATCGGCTTTGTGGTCCAAGTCAGAGTCTTCAACTCTCTCAACATCCTCGTGGTGGACGGCCTCCATGCAAGGAGGGTTCTTGGAGAGCCGCAAGGCCTTAACAGCTCCGCCGGCTGCTTCTTCGGCCGTTACCTTCCTCAATGCGTCTTGAAATGAGATCTTCTGTTGCAGTTCTCAGCTCCTTAGACCACAAACTAAGCGGTCCCGCAGCCTTTTTTCAAGATCTTTGAATTCGCATGGCCATGCAGCTTGGCGAAAGGCAGCTATGAAGTTGGCGGTGGACTCGCCGGGACGCTGGTCTCACTGTTCAAAAGCTTGCCGCCAAGCGATGACTGAAAGCTTGGGCTCAAAATGTTCTTTCAGCATCTTCTTGAGTTCTGCGTACGCGTTGGACTCAAGCAGCGCTGGTGTGACCAAGTTCTCTGCGATATCAAAGTGGCTTGACCGCAAACATACAAGAGCGTCGCGGCCTTCAATCCGTCATCTCGAACTTGGTTTACCCACAGGTAATTTTCAACTCTCGCGATGTAGGAACTCCACCTCTCTGGATGAGCGACGTCAAATTCAGAGAGTTTTCCGATCTTCGTCATGGTGAGTCTTTCACGGCCTTTTCAATGCCTCGTGATGCGCAGGCTTCCGTGGGACTTCCAGGGCAAAATGTTGGAAGCACTCTCCTCCAGCATTTTTGTACTGGCAGGATAGAGTGAGGGGGGGTGGAACGCTGTTCCAACCAAGCGCTTGCTAGGCTTGACCCCCGTAGTGACTCAGCTCTTTGAATTGCGGCAGCATGATCCCACCTTCGTCGCCAATGTTCTGTTTTCTGCTTGGTTCAGCATTGAAGAGGCAGCAGTAGAAACAAGTACTTCTTTATTGAAGTCAAAACATAAACTAACAAGCATTGCTCCACCCCTATTTATACATTCAACTCTGGGCGGTGTCAGCCAATGAGAGCACAGTATTCTCCCACTCAAATGCATACTAATCAGTCTTGTAGACAGCAAGTCTGGCTAGCAGGCCACGTGGTCTGCTAACTGTTCCTGCACAGATCCCAGCCACCTGCTTCATAAATTTAACTCAATACATTACAGTATCACTTTATAATACCTTGGTAAGATCACACTTGGAATACTGCATCCAGTTTTGGTCACCACGATATAAAAAAGATGATGAGACTCTAAAAAGTGTGCAGAGAAGAACAACAAAATGTTTGGGGGCTGGAGGCTAAAACACATGAAGAACAATAGGAGGAATTGGATATGTCTAGTTTAATGAAAAAGAAGGACTAGGAGTGACATGATAGCAGTGTTGCAATATCTAAGGGCTGCCACAAAGAAAAGGGAGATCATCCTATTCTCTAAAACACCTGAAGGCAGGACAAGAAGCAATGGATGGAAGCTAATGCAGGAGAGAACCAACCTAGAACTAAGGAGAAATTTCCTGAGAGTTAGAACAATTAATCGATGGAACAGCTTGCCTCCAGAAGTTGTGGGGGCTCCAACTGGAGGTTTTAAAGAAGAGATCAGACAACTGTTTGTTTGGAATGGTATAGGGTTTCCTGCTTGAACAGGGGGTTGGACTAGATGGCCTCCAAGGTCCCTTCCAAGTTGTATTATTATTATTATTATTATTATTATTATTATTATTATTATTATTATTATTATTATTATTATTATCATCCTCATCATCATCATCACACAGTCAGCCAGATGTTCAGACTGGATTTGGCATTTTGTCTACTTATCGAGTCCTTACCAAAACCTGGGATAGGCAGATGTGGATGTTTGATGGTATTACAGATATTGTCGTATGATGGAAGCAGTTCCTAGTAAGGCCGCCTTTTGCAATTGACTAATGGCGAATTTGTCAATGCCAATGGTGTTGAAGTGGTGCTCCAGCTGTTTTGGGATTGCTCCCAAGGCACCTATTACTATTGGTACTACCCTTGCTTGCTTTTGCCACAGTCTTTCTATTTCTATTTGTAGGTCTTTGTATTTTGTTATCTTCTCCAGTTCTTTCTCGTCTATTCTGCTGTCTCCAGGCACTGTCACGTCCACTATCCAGACTTTTTTGTCTTTCTTATCGACAATTGTTAAGTGCAGGGTGTTATGTTGCAGGTGCTTGTTTGTTTGAATTCTGAAGTCCCAGAGCAGTTTAATTTTATCATTTTTTATGACTTTCTCTATTTTATGATCCCACCAGTTCTTGCTTACAGGCAAATGATATTTCTTGCAGATCTTCCAATGCACCATTGTTGCTACTTTGTCATGCCGCTGCTTGTAGTCAGTCTGTGCGATCTTCTTGCAGCAGCTTACCAGGTGGTCCACTGTTTCTTCAGCTTCTTTGCATAGGCAACACTTACTGTCTGTTGCTGTCTTCTCAATTTTGACTTTATATGTATTTGTAAGGACCCACCCCACTTTGCATCTTAAGAAGACAGAACTCCTGGAATATTTCTTCCAACAGGCATCTTTATTAAGAGAAAGCTGGATGCAGGCGTTCTAGACAGGACTTGGGCCCAAGCTCTCCCATTCAAGGTTTTAAGGGATCCCCCATTAGCCACACCCCATCACTCCCTTCTCCCAGCGACAATCCCAGGCATTACATTCTCACCCCCTTTTTCTCACTGCCGGGAGGAGACTTCAGAAAGGATTACATGAAAGCTAATGACCCCCATTGTTATTGTTAGTCCTTTTGGTGATATCCACATCCAGTCCCTTTGAAGTAGGCTGAAGGAAGTGAGGGCCATAAAGCCCCTTTGTTCACCCCCTTCCCTTCCTCGTATGACAGAATCCAGAGAAAACAGAAATGCGGTTTTTCATAGTTGATAACTAGAGATGGAATATATTTGGATTCTGACATCCTGCCCCCTTAAAAATAAGAGAGATCCACCTGAAAGAAAACAAAACAGGTATAAAAGTTAGTTAGGCTTGTTAGGATACTCTGTGTGAAACGTCTTTAATAGCTTCGGGGCTCTGACATGACGTTTATGGACCCACTCGTTTTGCGAGGCAGGGAGGTGTTTCCATGCAACTAGGTACTGAGTCGCTCCATGATATCTCCTAGAATCTAAGATTTCCTTTATCTCAAAGTGTTGTTCGCCCTCTACCATGATTGGAGGTGGTGGTGGGGGGATTTAAGGATGACTGATGCTCTCTTTTCAGCAAGCTGCAAGGAAAAATTGGGTGTATTTGCCTGAGATTTTTTGGTAATTCTAATTCTACTGTTACTGGGTTTATGATTCTTTTAATTGGAAAAGGCCCTATATATTTTGGTCCCAGTTTTTTACAGGGTTGTAGGGACTTCAGGTATTTTGTAGATAAGTACACCATTTCTCATAAAATGAATGGTGTAGGCTCAATCCTTTTTTTATCGGCTTGTGCTTTGTATGCCTGCCTAGCTTCATCTAGTGCTTTTCTAACTATTGGCCAGGTGTTTTGTAATTGTTCCATCCATTCTTTCAGTGATGGGATCATTGGTTCATTTGGGGTTAATTCTGGCATGGGGTTGAAACTTTGACCGTTGGCTATTTGAAAAGGAGTGTAATCTGTGCTGGAGTGGACTGCATTATTGTAGGCAACTTCTGCGAAAGGGAGTAGGTCCGTCCACGTTTTCTGCTGATAATCAATAAAACATCTTAAATATTGCTCAAGTACTGAGTGACACCGTTCTGTTTGTCCATCCCCCTGTGGATGATGGCTAGATGTCAGTCCCTGAGTGGTTCCTAAGAGGGATAAAAATTCCTTCCAAAATGCAGACGTAAATTGCACTCCCCTATCAGGGATGATGCGTTGGGGTGCTCCATGCAATCTGTAAATACGCTGGACAAAAAGTTTCGCTAAGGCTTTTGCAGTGGGAATCTTTTGGCAAGGGATAAAGTGTACCTGTTTGGAAAACAAGTCCGTGACCGTCCAGACAACAGTATTCCCATTGCTTTCTGGCAATTCCACTATAAAATCCATGGCTATTTCCCTCCATGGGGCTGAAGGATTTGCCACTATTTGTAACAGTCCGGGCAATTTCCCTTGCAATCTCTTTGCCATTGCACACTTTGGGCAGCTGGCCACATAACTTTCTATGTCCTTTCTTATGGATGGCCACCAAAATTGCCGTTTAATTAAGTGTAATGTTTTTACAAATCCAAAATGCCCTGCTGATTTTGTGTCATGGCAAAGCTGCATGAATGTGATTCTCTGGGTTGTTGGTATATATAACTTTTCCCCTACCCAAGGCAACCCGTCTCTCATTGTGCACACATTTTTGTTTTTCAGGAACCATTCATCTGTTTCCAAACTTTTCCGGAATTCAATTCCAGTTTGGCTGCTCAGTTGTGGTTTTAATTTAGCTTGGGCTCTGGTGGTTACTGGTGCTGCCAGTTGTGATTCTGCC
>NW_015388168.1:15754-34336 GCF_001527695.2 Protobothrops mucrosquamatus | reverse complement strand
GGTGCCCAGTCTAATACTGCCCTGACCTTCTCTGGGTCCATTTCAATGCCTTGTGGGGATATGCGATAACCTAGGTAGTCTATCTTTTCCTGGTGGAATTCGCATTTCGAGAGTTTGGCATATAGGTGGGCGGCTCGCAGTTTCTATAAAACCGCTCTGACTAGGTTGACATGTTCCTCTTTTGATTCGGTGAAGATAAGAATGTCGTCTAAGTAAACAAGGACCCCCTTAAATAGGTGCTCCCTTAGAACATCATTGATTAACTGCATAAATACTGCGGGGGCCCCTTGTAATCCAAATGGCAAGACTTTGAATTGGTAGCACCCCATGGGGCAGTTAAATGCGGTCTTCCATTCATCCCCTTCCTTAATTCTCACGCGATAGTAAGCTTCCCTTAGGTCTAGTTTAGAAAAAAAAATTCCCTTTCGAGAGGTGTGACAACATGTCTTTCATGAGGGGCAGAGGGTATAGATTGCTTTCACTGATTGTATTCAAGGCCCTATAATCCACGCATAAGCGTAAAGAGCCATCCTTCTTTTCTCTAAAGAGGCAGCCACTTTAGGCTTGGCTGGCTCAATGAACCCCCTTTCTAGGTTTTTCTTTATGAATCTTTCCATTTCCTCCTTCTCCTTTGGGCTCATGGAGTATAATCTGGACTTTGGGAGTTTTGCCCCAGGTTTGAATTCAATGGCACAGTCTGTGAGTCGGTGGGGGGAGAACTCATCCGCCCTCTCCTCACTGAAAACTTCAGCAAGGTCTCTGTATTCCTCTGGTATTTCTGGTAGTCCCTTTTCCTCTCCCATGGATGCTTTTTCTGTTCTTGATTCTGGTAGCCCCCCTTGGGGTTTTAAGTCCATAGGGTCCCCCTTCGGGAATTTGATTTCTGCCGTCCTCCAATTCACCCAGGGGTTCCATTTTTGTAACCATTCCATCCCTAAGATCATTGGGCATTCCATGCCTGGGGTCACCACAAACGTTATGTCCTCCTCATGTTTGCCCAGGTAGAGTGGCTAGGGTAGCTGGCACCCCCCCTGCTATGGACCCATCTAACTGGCCAAATGTGATTGTTTGTTCCAGTCTCCTTGACGGAATGCCCAGATTCCCCACTAGCGTCGGGCTAATGAGGCAGCGGGTGCAGCCAGAGTCTATTAATGCTCTCACCCTCACGGCTTCGGCCATGGGGGGGATGAATATAGTCAGTGTCTTTAGGATGGGTGCGATGCGTCCACTTACCAGGGGTTTGCCCTCCGAGCTGTCGTCTGAGGCGTCCACCGGCCCTGCGGTGTAGGCTGGGGTTCTTCCCCCCTGCTGGGCAGAGGTGGGGGATTCCACAGTTTCTATCATTCTCATGACAGGTTCCTTTGGCTTAGCTGGAGACTTTCCAGAGTTACTGGCCGGTGATCTGTCTGGGTTGTGTTGGGTGGCTCTTGAGTGGCATTCTGCAACTCGATGCCCTTCTTTCCCGCATTTGAAACACCCCGTTTGCTTCTTGGCCATGGCCAATGGTTTCACTAGTTCCCGTGTCAACACAGGTGGTGAGCGGCTCCATTGTTTTCCTCGGCGGTGCCTCAATATATCGATCTCTGCTTCCTCTGCCAAGACGTACCATTCCTCAAGTTGGTGTGGGTCCCCTCGGGACAGGCAAGCGTCATATAGGTCATAATTTAGTCCGTCTTTGAAATGGCTAAGGAGGATGTCTTCCGGCCAGTTCAGTTTGCTGGCAATGGCCCGGAAGTTTTGCGTATATTCGGCTACAGGGCGTTTGCCTTGCCTCATCATTTTGATCCTTTCGTGGGCTTTGTGATCAGCCAGGGGGTCCTCAAATTGCCTTCTCAGAGAGGACATGAAATGGTTGAAGTCGTTGAGCTCTGGGGCATTGGAGTCATGCAAGTTCACCACCCAATCTGCGGCCGACCCATCCAGAGCAGGTTGCACGATCCGGATATGGGCTTTGTCGCTGGGGATGTCCTGCCCGTATTCCTCCATGTAGCTGAGGACTTGGGTTATGAAAAATCCCAAGCGTGTTGGCTCCCCTTTGAATTTCACCTCCAGCGGCGGACGTCTTTGAATGGATCGGTGCCTTCATTGTCGGTGGTAGCCTCTTCCATTCAGATTTCCATCTGTGGTTCGGCGGAGAGTGGGGACTACTGGCTCAGCAGATGTCCCTGGGGCTGCAGGTTCCACTTCCACTTCGGTGTCTCTCCCTTTGTGGCTCCAGGAGCTGGGGCGGGCGTAGGGCTCAGGATTCTCCTCTCCTAGGGAGCTGAGAGTTCGCTTCATTAGGTCGATTGCTTTCTCTAGGATCCAGCCCAAGTACGGTGCCCAGCTCCCTTCCTCTTCACTTGCGTGCAGGGACTTCTCCATTTCCTGCTTCCATTCTGGTTGTTTGGGCCCCCGTCTCAGAGTCACCTTTCTTGATTTCTTTCCCCACTCGCCTTTCTTTCCAACGTCCATTGACCACCGAGGTTTGTGGTCCCGTGTCTCCACCACCTCTTCTCCTGAGGATTCTGACCTCTCAGATCCTGACAGCTGGCAGGGTTTCAGCTGGGGCAGCGGCTCCCTTTCCGGGGAGTTTTCTCCCTTCCTTGCTCCACCGTCTGACATGGTAATTTTTGCAAAGTCCCCCGGCAAGGGTCTTCCTTCCAGGTGGACTAATTTTGCAAGTCCTGTCTAATGTAAGGACCCACCCCACTTTGCATCTTAAGAAGACAAAACTCCTGGAATATTTCTTCCAACAGGCATCTTTATTAAGAGAAAGCTGGATGCAGGCGTTCTAGACAGGACTTGGGCCCAAGCTCTCCCATTCAAGGTTTTAAGGGATCCCCCATTAGCCACACCCAATCACCTCTTTTTCCTAGCGACAATCCCAGGCATTACATTCTCACCCCCTTTTTCTCACTGCCGGGAGGAGACTTCAGAAAGGATTACATGAAAGCTAATGACCCCCATTGTTATTGTTAGTCCTTTTGGTGATATCCACATCCAGTCCCTTTGAAGTAGGCTGAAGGAAGTGAGGGCCATAAAGCCCCTTTGTTCACCCCCTTCCCTTCCTCGTATGACAGAATCCAGAGAAAGCAGAAATGCGGTTTTTCATAGGTGATAACTAGAGATGGAATATATTTGGATTCTGACAATATTTGTCCTCAATTTTCCTGCTCTTAGCCTTTGCCAGGTCTTGTTATTATCTGCTTTCCCAGCTATTTTTTTTAATGTACTGGCCATGTAGTGTTTTGTCTTCCCATGCCTCTATTCTGTTCTTCATTTGGTCTTTCTTGTAGGCCAGTTTGGTCTCTCCAGTGTCAGTAAGCCTTCCTGATATACTAATTTCAGTGCATCTTCATCATTGTCCTTCAGATATTCTTCCAAAGCCATTTTTTCTTCTTCAGCCATCTGATGTACTTGCAGCATTCCACATCCACCTATTTGCCTTGGTAGATAAACTCTGTCAATGTCACTGCGCGGATGAAGGGCATGATTCATTGTCATTATTTTTCTAGTCTTCCTATCCATTGCTTTTAGTTTTGCTTGAGTCCAGTCCACTATTCCAGCTGTGTATCTAATGACCGGAATTGCCCAGGTGTTGATTGCCTTTATGGTATTTCCTCCATTGAGTTTGGACTTTAAGATCTTCTTCACTCTCTTGATGTATTCACTTCTAATCTTTTTCTTGACTTCAGTGTGCTTGATGTTGTCAGCTTGAAGGATACCCAAGTATTTGTAGTAATCTTCCTCATCCAGACTCTTAATGTTATTTTCGTGGGGCATCTTGATTCCTTCAGTTTTTCACTATTTTTCCTTGTTTGATAGTAAGTGTGGCACACTTGTCCAAGCCAAACTCCATTGCAATATCTTGGCTATATATACGGACAGTGTTGAGCAGCTATTCTATTTCAGATGATGTTTTTCCATACAGCTTCAGATCATCCATGTAAAGGAGGTGGGATAGTCTGGCAGATGTTTTTGATGTTTGATAGCCATGTCCTGAGTTATTCAGTATTGTTGACAGAGGAAACAGTGCAATAACAAATAGTAATGGTGATAATGAATCTCCTTGAAATATTCCTCTCTTGATGTAAACCTCTCCTAGTCTCTCACCATTGACCTGCAACTGTGTCTTCCATTGTGCCATCGATCTTTGCACAAATTGTCTGATGTTTCTACTGACACTTGTTATTTCTAGGCACTTGATTATCCAGTCATGTGGCAGAGAGTCAAATGCCTTTTTGTAGTCAATCCATGCCACATTCAGGTTGGTCTTCCTTTTTTTTGCAGTTTTCCAAGATCATTTTGTCTATTAGGAGTTGATCTTTTGTTCCTCTGCTATTGGATCGATTTCCTTTCTGCTCAGGTGGAAAGAGATTGTTTTCAATTAGATGTTGTTGTACTGCATCAGCTACCACACCAGTTAGCAATTTGAAAGTTGTTGGTAAGCAGGTAATTGGCCTGTAGTTGCCTGGTGTTGCCCTTTTTGATGGAATTTTCATTATTAGATAGGTTTTCCCAGTTGTTAGCCACTTTTCAATTTCTCCTCCTTGTAGTATATTGTTGAACTGCTTGGCAATGAGTGGATGTATAATAGTTAGATTTTTCAACCAAAACCCATGCAGTTCATCTTCACCTGGTGCTGACCAATTTTTGATCTTCCTTGCTCTTTTTTCTACCATTTTTGTTGTTATTACTAGTTCTTTCATTTCAACTTCTGTTTTATTTGCATCCACCTCTTTTAACCAAGCTGCATCCTTGTTATATTTCTTTGGGTTATCCCATATCTGCTTCCAGAACTGCACTGTTTCTTCCTTGTCAGGTACTGACTGATTCATTGCAGTTTCTCCATTGATGGATTGGTAGAAGCGTTTCTGATTGGATTGAAATTGGAGGTTCTGCCTATAGTTTGCAATTCGAGCTTCATATCTATTGATTTTCCTGGCTCTAGCTGTTATTTGTTGCTTTATTATTTCCAGTGCTTCCTTGATCTTCCTTGTTTCTAAGTGGTATTTCTTGATTAGGTATTCTTTGGTCTTCTTGTTCTTCAGCTTCTTTTCTTTCATCTGTTCTAGCTTTCTTGTATGTGATCTTAACTTGCTGATCTTATTTTCTAGTCTAACCTTCCATTTTTCTGGTGCACTGTTTCTTTGTTTTTCTTCTTTGTTGATTTTGCATCCCAGGTATTCAGTTATAACTGCAGCTGTGCTGTACATTAGTTGGTTTGTTTCTTGCAGTGAATTGGTGCTTATACTTGATATTGCAGTATTTGCATCTTTTAATGCTTGTGCTAGCTGTTTCTTTGGAACAAGCTTCAATGCAGGCAGCCTTATTCTGTTGTTTTGTGCTGTTCTAGATGCTCAGTTATTCTTTGTTTCAATTCTTTTATTTCTTTAGTTAGAGGGTTTTGTTCTTCCTGAGGAAGAAGTGCCTGGTTTCCAAATGAGAACAGTTGTATATCTCTGCTGGATTCCTTCACTGCCAATTCCCCCTGGTTTGCCTCTACATTCTGAATTTCTTTGCCCTGGGTAAACCTTTGCAGTTCGTCCAATTCTGTTTCTGTGAATACTTTATTTCGTATTATAAATCGGCGTTGATCTGCTAGTCTCTGTTCTGTTATTTCTGATTCTGGATGTTGTCCTTTCCAGAACTGGTGCATTCATTTTAGATACCCTCTTCTTGTTGGACTTGATCTGTAGTAACAGATCATTATTTCTTTGTTTTCAATCACTGTGTATCTGCGATGGGTAAACACCTTTTCTTCCAGTAGTTCTGCAGCTGCTAACCCTGGTTGCTCAGCCAACAGTCCTGAATCCTGTAACCCATTTTTCACTAGATATCCAGGAACTCCAATATCTAGCACGGACCTTGTTAACCTGGACGACATCTGAGCCAGTATGGCGTTCTGAAATTTACGTCTCCCCATATTTTTTATGGGAGAGACACTCTTTGCCTGACTCCTCTGATGAGACCTGTCCAATATGGTTGAACCTCTGGCATAGCTATCATCTTCCTCAGAGTACACAAGCCCCACAACCACGTCAAGGTAGTGCCTCACTGGGGAATTATTATTACTATTATTATTATTATTATTATTATTATTATTATTATTATTATTATTATTATTATTTAGACGTGAACCTCAGTCAACTGAACATTCAAATTGACTGGTGCTAATGGTTGACATGGGTTACTGCCAGCATCCTAGGTATCAACCAGGTATCTCCTTAAAATGTAAGATGTTCCAAGTAGCACAGTTTTTTGTAGCATTGCTGGAGTTATTGCAGGAAGCTGCAGTTTCTTGAAATATTTTGCAAAGTTTTTGGACGTAGTTTCCAGTGTCCCAGTGACAATGGGTATCACTGCTACACAGAGCTTTTTTTCTCATAGAACGCCCGGAATGGAGTTCCGGCACCGTTTTTGGCTGGAACCTTGTAGGGTAGGCAAGGCAGGTTGTATGACATATGTGAGTTCCGGCACCTTTTTTTTTAGAAAAAAAGCACCGTTACACATTTTATCCATAATTGCGCAGTTTTGATTATTATTATTATTGTTGTTGTTGTTGTTGTTGTTGTTGTTATTATTATTATTATTATTATTATTATTATTATTATTATTATTATTATTATTATTATTATTATTATTATTACCTCCAAGGTCCCTTCTGACTCTATTATTCTGTTATTCTGATTTATTGACTAAGTCCTATAAACTAATATTGTACCATATTGGAAACTCCATTCCAATCAAAATCTTATGCAGTTAAAGTTTTCTGATAGACTTGACTATATATCATTATTTCTATTCAGATTATATCTTTGTATATTGATGTTTCATTTAAGTTATAATTTATTAGAAGTGTTAATAACATATTAGCAAAGAAAATGGAAATCACAGTCAGAAGTGTTTGTAGTTATCAATTTATACTACTAAGAGATTCTCAAACAAATTCCACAATATTTCTTTTAAATTGATGTTTGTAATAATCAATACCTTCTGTTTGCAAGTTCTTTTTTCCTCCAACAATGCTGTTGCTCATCAGTGATTCCACAGATGAAGTCTGTCGACTCTAAAAGTAGATAGGAAAAACAAAAGGAAAAAAAAGAAAAGAAAGAAAAGAAAAATACAGGTAATTTTTGTGAGTGAGAAACATGAGCTTATTTGGTAATACGTGGCATAGATTTTCAACAATTAAGCAGTTAGGACAGGATTGATAGGAACTGACCAAGGAACACAAGGAAAGCATTAATTAGAGGTCACAAATTGTTTACTTTAAATATCTCATAAATAGAAGATAAGCACAAATATTTGTTTAGAGAATACGAGAGTATCAGAACTCTGTCCTTCCCACCTCTTTAAAATATGAAAGTGGGAAAGGTTTATGGACCTAATAATTTCCTGGAAGATTATTATTGACTCTAGCTAAGGTTAGAGGTTTGCTTGCTAGATTGATTTATATTTGATACATAAGGCTTTCGATTATTTCATTTACCTGGGACTATCCTAAACAAGAAATAGGATTTGCTTGAGAAACCCTTTAGGACAAATTGAGATTTTTGAGTCAGTTGGTATTACCTGCTCTTTTCCTGAAAATTTACATTAATCAAAACTTCTCCGTGTGTGTGTGTGTGTGTGTGTGTGTGTGTTAAAATGTGGACATCTTGGCTTGTTCTTCCAACTATTGTGCTGTATTTGTATTGTATCAAGAGTCAGATAATACTACGTGTTGAACTGAGGGAATGACTTTAATCCAAAACAAACAGAATCCAGCTACTTTTATTGTCAATGGTCATTACCTGGTAAAAATTGTGTCACGATACATTTGAAAGACAATCTTTTTCTCCTTTTATTTTTATTTTGACTTTGAAACATCTTCCTGTACTGTTAATCATTATGAAAACATTGGACAGGATCCACTAGGGGAGACAGACTATAAATTCTGCTATGTTTTATAGTTATGTCAGAGACTTCCACCCTAGCATCATTTTAATATATGAATTAGTATCTTACCCGGGTTTTTTTATAAGGAGAAGAAAATAGAACTTCAGAGTAATTTTTACATGTATAAGGATTGAAGTTTTTAGTTGTGTGCAGACTCCTATTTTAAATCTCATTAGGTTTTCTAAGTTATTTTCTCAATTGTAAAATATGATTTCACCCCCACCCCCCAGTTTTGACACAAGTACTGTAAAATGTATAAATGGATGAGGAAGCATTCCTTTGAGTATTTTCAATAAACTAAATGTGATTGAGGAAAATGTATTTAGAGTTTAGAATAAGAATAGAATAGAGTTGGAAGGGGCCTTGAGGTCTTCTAGTCCAGTCCCCTGCTCAAGCAGGAGAACCTATACCATTTCAGATAAATGACTGTCTAGTCTCTTCTTAAAAAACTCCAGTGATGCAGCACCCACGATTTCTGAAGGCAAGCTGTTCCACTGGTTAATTGTCCTCAATGTCAGGAAGTTTCTCCTTAATTCAAGGTTGCTTCTCTCCTTGGTCAGTTTCCAACCATTGTTTCTTGTCCTGCCCTCTGGTGCTTTGGAGAATAATTTGACCTTCTTCTTTGTGGCAGCCCCTCAAATACTGGAATACTGCTATCATGTCACCCCTATTTCTTCTTTTCTTTAGACTAGCCAAACCCAAGTCCTGTAGTCGTTCTTCATATGTTTTAGTCTCCAGGCCTTTGATCATCTTAGTTGCTCTTCTCTGAACTTTTTCCAAAGTCTCAACATCTTTTCTGTAATATGGTGACCAAAATTGGTTGCAGTTAGGGTTATAAATTTAGGAGATGTTCTGCTTCTGTTCTGCCATAATATTTTAAGCAAATTATATTCCATATTTTCAGTTTTATCATTGGGTATTTATTTCAACTGAAGTTATTGATTGGGCTAAGAGAACTTAAGAATTCAACTCTTTGAGCTCAGTTTGAAAGTTATTGTATGATCCTACTAAAGCCTGGTAGCACTTTTAAAATACAAACAGAGGCTTCGTGGCACAGTTGTGTCCCAACAGATGTAAACAGTTTTGATAAGCTTAGGGACAGGAGATTTAAGGAGGGGGATTTAAAGCCTGGTAAGTATTTGGTTCCTTGTTTGTTTGGCTCAGCTTCAGTTCTGTCCTTCTTCCTTCCTTTTCTCTTTCTCCTTTGTATAAATATGCATACTTCGTGCATAGATGTATATTTGGCTGAATTATCATGAAAAACTTACTCTATGTATACAGGTGGTTCTTGACTTATAAAAATTTATTTAGTGATCATTCAAAGTTACAACAGCACTGAAAAAAAATGACTTATGACTGGTTTTCACACCTATGACCGTTGCAGCATCCCCACAGTCATGTGATCAGAATTTGGGCACTTGGCAACTGGCATGTATTTATGACAGTTGTACTGTTCTGAGGTCATGTAATCACCATTTATGACCTTCGCAGTCAGCTTTTGACAAGCAAAATCCAGGGGGAAGCCAAATTTGCTTAATGACCACAAGATTCACTTAATAATTGCAGTGGTTCGCTTAACAACTGTGGCAAAAAGGTTGTGAAATGAGGCACAACTCACTTAATAATTACTTCGCTTAGCTATGGAAATTTTAGGCTTAAGTGGTCATAAGTCAAGAACCACCTATAATTCCACTTTAAAATACATGGTAAATTTTCTTCTGTTTTTGAGGCAGATAGAATTTTATCTCAAAAGAGAATATCTTGCAATATTATTCGTTACATATGACATGGCTAAAGTATGTACCGGTGTGTGTGTGTGTGTACGTACAGTGGTACCTTGCTACTCAACTGTTTTGAAACTCATCCAGTTTGGTACTCAATGCATTTTGCTGTGAAAAATTTGTCCTAGTATTCATCAATGCACAAGCTAGAATTTATCTGCTGCCTTGTGACTCACAACATTATTCTATATGGGAAACATTTGTTTGGTACTCATCATTTTGGTACACATTGCACCTTCCAGAACTAATTAACGATGAGTACCAAGGTACCACTGTATGTATGTGTGTGCCTGTTTGTGTGTATTGAAAAAAAATAGTTCACCTAAGAATACTTCTTCCTTTAATTTCACCATTTGGTGTTTGGGCTGTTTGGTACTGATTCCATTGTTGCACTATTTGATTTCTACTCAGATTCCTCCACTTCAGAGAAATGAAAAAAGGCTCCTAAGTCACTTATTTACTTTTATAAGAAATTGGTACAAAGGTATGTAATTAACTATTCATGAACATTCCAAAATTAGCTTCAATAATTAATGGAAGTTTGCCTATCAAGCCCTGAGCAGGCACTTACAGCCAAAAAGCAAGATTCTCAAGTGGAGCAGGCCAGGAACTAAACATCAGTTGCTGATCCTCTCTAGAAATTTCTGACAAAATCAGTTCAGGCATTAAAATAGCCAGAGCCACCAGCACTGAATAGTAATAGAGCAGTGGTTCTCAACCTTTTTAATGCCGCGACCCCAACCGGTCGTAAGTTGAGTACTAAACCAGTCGTAAGTCGAGGACTAAACCAGTCGTAAGTCGAGGACTTTCCCTGCCCGGGAGCGCCGCGCATGCATGGTTCCGCCCCCTGCGCCGACCGAGGTGTAGCTGGCAAGCGGCAGAGATGGAGCAGGCCTACCACCAGCTGGCCCAGCCCAAGGGAGGTAAGGCACCTGCCGGAAAAGGGGAAAAAAATGGCGGACAAAAAAAATGGCGGACAGCCTTGCTTGGCGACCCCCGTGAAATGGTCGATCGACCCCAAATGGGGTCCCGACCCACAGGTTGAGAACCACTGTAATAGAGGGTAATGGAAAGGACAGAGAAAATCCTATACTAGGCCCACTGAGCTGACTCCCAAATAATTGTCTTCTGGTGGGAATGGGAAGGATAGAAGACTAATTGCTAAATTAATGACAAGAAACCCCAGATAAGGGGAAAAAGCTGCCAATATTTTTTTTTATAAGAGTGAGGAAAAGGCACAGAAAAGTAAATTGAATAGATACTATTGTATAGTGAAAAGAAAAAGGGTGCTGTTTTCTAACCAAGTATTTTGTGTAAGTCCAAAGCAATATCACTTGGCTGGAGATGATTGCTAGGTAGTATGTGTAATGTATTGGCCACAACTGTTTTAAATCACTTGCTTAATGGCTGTCTCCAAGCTGATAATGAGGTTTGGGGTGGGAAACTGTTATGTTAAACCTATTGGTTGCCGCCTAGAGGCTAACTGTATAAATAGCTGTGCAGCAGCCTTTAGGGCTGCTTCTGTTCTGAGTTAATAAACTTGTTTGCTGTTTCAACACTCTGCCTCGTTCAATGCCTAAAGAATTGAAGATATAACAGTGGCAACGAGGATGGGATATGCTGCTTCATTGAGAGAGCTTGAAGTCACTAGGGGGTGAGGTCAGCACAGAGCCTGACAGGAACTACGTTCCCCCCCTCGGTCTGCCAGCAAGCCATGCTGGAGACCACCTTGCCCTAAGGATCCATCCTAGGGCCTACACAGAAGCCAGAAGCACAAGGCATTGAACGAAGAAACAAACCACCATGGCGAAGGTTGGGAAGCTTGAAGAATTTGACCTAACTCACCCGGAGAGATGGGCATTCTACATCTCCCGTGTCGAAAATTACCTCCACACCAACCAGGTTGCCGAAGATGGATTGAAGACCGCGACACTCCTCTGCATGTGCAGCCCTGCCACCTTCGACATTGCAGAGAACCTGGTCGCCCTGGCGCCACTTGAGTCGGTCACCTATGCGGACTTGAAAAAAGGTTCTGAGACCACTTTGAGCCCAAGTTGTCTGTTATAGCGTGGAGGCACACTTTTGAGCAGTGGGAGCAACAACCCAGTGAGTCTGCAACAGAATTCATTGCCGCTCTTCGTCAAGCATCCCGACACTGCAATTTCGTGGATTTGGAGGAGAGACTACGAGACCGCTTAGTCTGCGGACTCTGGAATCAAGAGCTCCAACAAAAACTGTTCGCTAAGGAGACTCTCTCGCTACAGGAGGCTTTGAAGGAGGTCATGGCAGACGAAGCCACCGGAGGGGCCATTAAAGTGCTGCAGCCCTCCAAAAGCGTGCCAAGCACCGAACCCATCCACCACGAGGACGGATGGAAGACACCAACTCAGACTACGAAGTCAACCAGCTATGAAAGCACCTGGAGAAGGGACTGCAGCCAGATGGAAGACACCAACTCAGACTACGAAGTCAACCAGCTATGAAAGCACCTGGAGAAGGGACCACAGCCAGATGAGAAGGCAGTTCCATTCCTTAGATGCATGGGCTGCAGAGGCCGCCATCAACGCGTGGATTGCCGATTCCAAACTGCAACATGCCGGGCCTGTGGCAAACCAGGCCACATCGCCGCTGTCTGCTGAGGTCATCAGAGGGACCACTCGAAAGAAGACACATTCAGGAGAGGTACCGGGGGCCCAGGTCAACACCAAGTAGGATTCTGCTCCAGCCAAAGGAGCATATTCCGCACTGGTGCCCATCACCCCCTAAAGCAGAAGCTTAGACTACAGATCAAGCTTCAGGGAGTTCCATGCAAGATGGAACTGGACACAGGCTCAGCCATGTCCATCATTTCACAAAAAACATTCAGGCACCTATGCCATTGTAGCAACAGATGGGCCAAGCTCCGGCCATCTAATGTACTATTCACAGACTTCCAAAACTCCCGAGTGGTGGTCAAAGGTGAAGCCACACTTCTGGTGGAATTCAAGGGGTTTAAGGGGCCACAAGATGTCGTAGTGGTGGAAGGCCAACGCATGAGCCTCATAGGGCTCGATTGGTTTGATGCATTGGGCATTCAAGTAACCGGCATTCACCGAACACAAGCAGCAGATCTGTCTGCAGCCTGCCAAGAGTTCACGGATGTTTTCAGTTCTAGTCTAGGGGAGTACAAGGGTCCTCTGATTGCCCTCAAGCTTGATCCTATGGTAAATCCAATATGGATCAAGCCTCGTAGAGTACCTTTCACGTTAAAACCCAAAATCGATGCAGAGCTGGATAAGCTAGTGGAACAAGGGGTATTGCAGCCCATAGACAGTGGGATGTGGGAGAACCCCATAGTAATGCCATTAAAGGCCAATGGGGAAGTGTGAATATGCGCTGACTATAATTGCACCCTCAACAGGGCACTTCAACAGCATGCGTACCCTGTGCCAGTTGTCAGCCATATTTTGGCACCATTGCAAGGAGGCCGCGTGTTCGCCAAATTAGATTTGGCACAGGCCTATCAACAACTGCCTGTGGATGAGGCCACGGCAGTAGCCCAGACCATTGTCACCCATAGGGGGGCTTTTAAGGTTAAGCGCCTACTGTTTGGGGTGAGTGTAGCCCCAGGACTGTTCCAGCGAGTGATGGAGCACATGCTCAAGGGAATTCCAGGGGTTTGCCCCTACTTTGATGATGTCCTCATTGCTGGGGAATCAGTTGAGATTCTGGCTGAATAGCTTAAGGCCATCCTTCAGCGGTTCCGCGACGCAGAACTTAAACTAAAAAAAGAAAAGTGCAAGACTGGGGTAGAGTCAACTGAGTTCCTTGGTTTCCGCATCGATGCTGAAGGCATTCATCCGGCAGAATCCAAATTAAAAGCAATCCAGCAGACCTCAAGGCCGAAATCAAAGGGAGAGCTTCAGGCTTTCCTAGGCCTTTTGAATTTTTACCATGCCTTCCTCCCAAACAAGACCACAATGGCAGAGCCGTTACACCGGCTCTTGGATAGACAAGCTCAGTGGCAATGGACCAGTGTCCACGAGACTAGCTTCCAAGCAGTCAAATCACTGCTGTCATCGAACTCAGTTCTTACTCATTTCAATGAGCAGCTGCCTGTCTGCATTGCATGTGATGCATCCCTGTATGAGGTTGGGGCTGTGTTAAGCCACTTAATGGCTGATGGGAGGCAGAAGCCCATTGCATATTACTCTAGGACCCTATTGTCCGCAGAGTGCAACTACATACAATTTGACAAGGGGTCTCTGGCCATTGTGGCCGGAGTTAAAAAGTTCCATGACTACTTGTATGGCCACCAGTTCACGGTCTTCATGGACCACAAGCCACTCCTAGGATTGTTCACCACAAACAAACAGACACCTCAGATTCTGTCTCCTCGAATGCTGAGGTGGTCTATTTTCCTGTCAGCCTACAGCTACAGGATGATTCACAAACCAGGCAAGGAAATGGGCCATGCAGACAGCCTGAGCAGGCTGCCTTTGCCACATGTGGAGCCAGATCCAGCTCCGGCTGCACGCATCCTGGCTATACAGGATTTGCCGGAATCTCCCCTTCATGCTGGGGTCATAGCTGCTGAGACAGCAGCTGACAAAACGCTGAGTCGTGTGCTAAACTGGGTACACACAGGATGGCTGGACAAATGTTCAGGGCCAGAATTTCAGAGTTTCTTCATGTGAAAAGATGAGCTTTCAGCTCATAAGGGGTGCACCCTTTGGGGAAGTAGGCCCATAGTCCCAGCTCTTTAAGGCCCAGTCTCTGCACGAAGGTCATCCAGGAATAGTCCGGATGAAGGCACTTCTGAGGAGCTACCTTTAGTGGCCAGGGCTAGATAAAGCCATTGAGGCCCAAGTACATGGTTGCTACATGTACCAGCAATCCAGACCGGAGATGCCGCAAGCCTCTGTCCACCGATGGGAGGACACACACACACTGTGATCAAGAATCCACATCGATTTTGTTGGGCCCTATCAAGGACAGCTGTTTCTAATAGTGGTAGATAGCTATTATAAATGGTTAGAGGTCGCACCAGTCCCTACTATGACTACTGCCAGGACCATCCAGGAATTGCGCAGAATCTTTGCAACACATGGACTTCCAGACATGTTAGTCTCAGACAATGGGGCTCAGTTTACTGCTTCTGAATTCCAGTCTTTCCTCAGGGAAAATCTAATATGGCACTCCACGTCGGCTCCCTTTCACCTGGCCTTGAATGGCCAAGCGGAACACATAGTCTGCACAAGAAAGGAATCACTAAAATGGATTGTCACAGGATTGGCACCACAGACTGGCAGATTTTCTACTCTGCCAACGCACAACTCTCTGTACTGCCATGGGCAGAAGCCCTGCCGAACTCAGATGGGGCTGACGTTTGATCACCAAGCTGGACAGGCTGCACCCTGACTGGGTTGCTTCGGACTCTGCTCAGCCAAAGGCACCTCGATATTTGCAAGTGGGTGACCGGGTTTGGACCTGGAATTACGGGCAAGGGGCTTTGTGGGTGGCAGCCATGGTTGTTAAGGTGTTGGGACCACTCTCTTATGAGGTGGTCCTGGAAGATGGGCAAGTCATTCACCGGCACATTGACTAGCTGCGTCAGAGGCTAGCGAACCAGTCGCTGGCTCAGGCCTCTCAAGAGGGCCACACGCAAGGGCCATGCAACAGCGGCCCAACAGAGGAGCTTGCATGCTCCAACAGAACTCTTACTCAAGGAGATGGGGAAAAGGCCATACGAGAGCTTCCCCCAGACAGACAGAGAGACAGTATCTGCTGAACAGGATCGGCAAACTGCTCTGAGGGACAGCCCTGCAGACTTTGCTGCACGATTGGACTTTGGTTTAGGCCGACCGGGACTGGCCAGCCAAAGGGACCCGAGTCAACCTACTTCACTGGACCTCAGAGTCTTGGTTTACCCAGCCAGCAGGTGAGCCGGTAGACCGGGAGAACCTGCAACCCCTAGACCTTCAGAATAGTCAAGAAGGCCACCTAAATATCTGCACGACTATGTCCAGCGATTGAGAGTTTGAGCCATCTAGGGGGAAGGGGTGTAATGTATTGACCACAACTGTTTTAAATCACTTGCTTAATGTCTGACCTACATTGCTGTATTGTTTAACAGTTGCTGTTACTGAAAGCCAGATTGGCTGTCTCCAAGCTGATAATGAGGTTTGGGGCGGGAAACCGTTACTTTAAATCTATTGGTTGCCACCTAGAGGCTAACTGTATAAATAGCTGTGCAGTAGCCTTTAGGGCTGCTTCTGTTCTGAGTTAATAAACTTGTTTGCTGTTTCAACACTCTGCCTCGTTCAATGCCTAAAGAACCGAAGATATAACAGTACGTTAGACAAATGTTTGGAACCTTAAACTTAAAGGCAGAATATAGTTAGAAGAAAGAGGGGTAAGAAAAGTAACTTTTTTCCTGTAAAACACTAGTTGTGACACAGTAACTATGAGTGGGATCTCGGAGTCCTAGTGGACAATCATTTAAATATCAGCCAGCAGTGTGCTAGGCTGCATTAACATAGTGCTAGGCTGCATTACAGAGGGATAGAATCAAGATCACGTGAACTGTTAATACCATTTTACAATGCCTTGATAAGGCCACACTTGGAATACTGCATTCAGTTTTGGTCACCACGATGTAAAAAAAGATGTTGAGACTCTAGAAAGAGTACAAAGAAGAGCAACAAAGATGATCAGGGGACTGAAGGCTAAAACTATAAGGAACAGTTGTTGGAATTGGATATGTCTATTCTAATGAAGAGAAGGATGAGAGGTGACATGATAGCAGTGTTCCAATATCTCAGGGGCTGCCACAAAGAAGAGGGAGTCAAGCTATTCTCCAAAGCACCTGAGGGAAGGACAAGAAGCAACAGATGGAAACTAACCAAGGAGAGAAGCAACCTAGAACTAAGGAGAAACTTCCTGAGAATTAGAATAATTAATCAGTGGAACAACCTGCCTCCAGAAGCTGTGAATGCTCCAACACTGGAAGTTTTTAAGAAGAGACTGGACAGCCATTTGTCCAAAATGGTATATAGGGTTTCCTGCCTGAGCAGGGGGTTGGACGAGAGGCCTCCAAGGTCCCTTCCAATTCTATTATTATTGTTATTGTTATTATTAAATATGATTCTGGTATAAGCCTTCAGACTATCATAAAAGAAATTCCATAATAAACTTATTCATCTTCCTGATAAACAGAACATGTTCAGCCAAACAAAAAGCTGGAAAGTTTCACTTCCTGTCTAGCTAACCATCAGTATGTCAGAAGAGAGAAGAAAGACTGACATATTGGAAGAGTGCTAATTGTGTCACTTTTGATTTTGATCTCGAGTAGGCCTTGACTTACCACCACAATTGACAACAGAATTTCCTTTGCAAAATGATGTGATCCTAAAGTGCTTTGCTTAGCAATGGCAATTGAGGCAGTCCCTGTTGTCATCGTTAAGTGAATGTCTCAAGCAGGGGTCTTCAAACTTGGCCCTTTTATGACTTGTGAAGTTCAACTCCCAGAATTCCTCAGCCAGCATGCCTGGCTGAGGAATTCTGGGAGCTGAAGTCCACAAGTTATAAAAAGGGCCAAGTTTAAAGACCCCTGGTCTCAAGCATTAGGCTGGCTTCCCACAACAAGTACTACTGAGTGAAGGAAGGCACAAGGAGGACAGTGAGAGGGTCAGGAAAGGTGCTTGAGGACAAATTTCTTCCACTCTGGGATTAAAAATCCTCCATGGCTGAAAATCCATCTTGGATTTTGGCACAGACCTTTTTCCGCTAGGCTCCAGAGACTAAAGTATGTCCCCTGAGCAGGTGACAGCAAGTTGCAACCTTTCCTGCCAGCTTTCCCATTGTTTTTTTGTTGAAGCGGCATGGACGTTTTCAAATGGTGATCACATGATCACAAGGCACTTTGCAACCAGTCATAAGTGCGAACAAGAAAGTTGAAATAAAATATAGAAGTTGAATATTGCCTAGCATGCATATTGATAAACTCCAAATATAGGTAGAAGTTATTGGTTAACTAACAAGGGTGGAAAAGGAAATGGAAGAATCAAAGAGTTTGAAATTGGCCCCAAGCGTAAGCAAAATATGATCTGTATAAGCAGAGCTCAAGCCAAAGCAAACTAATGAACCTAATCATCATATTCACAAGAAAGTTGATCATAATTGAGGGGGTAAAGGCAAAAGTACAGATAGTCCTCATTTAGTGAAGGCTAAAGAGTCAGTGACTCTTTACAGTTACAGTGGTGATAGAAAAGTAATTCTGTGACCAATGTCTACATCTCAGCAACATGTTTGCCATTACAGTAAGTGCATGTTGTCCTGTGTATGATCTACTTTTTTATTTCCACCTTTTGCAGAGCAGAGAGGCTATCTAAACAAGCAATCTCTCCTTGAGCTACTTTTCTCCATACAGTATTGCAACATGTCCCTAAAAAGTGCTAACTGCAAGTTAACAAACTTATTTCTATGATCTTAATTAGTTGATCAGAACTTTCCAGCCAGTTCTCACTGCTGCCTGACACTGACCAGACCTTACTCAGTTTCACACTAAAGGCCTTTGTTTTCCTTCTATACAGCTTGTGGCAAGGGCGCTAAGCAGGCAACCAGCCCTAGCGCACATTCCAAAGGGTGGAAAGGGGGAGTTGGAATTAAAAGCTATAAGATTTGCCATTTTACCTGGCTTCTGTTAGATCGCGCAGGCAGTAAGATACGAGTCGAGTGACAGTCAGCTCTCGGTTTATTGGCAAGGCATAAAGTAAATCCGGACTGCCATCTGGGCCAGGGGAGCCCTCTTTTATGGGATTCCCCTGGCTCGTAATCACACAATTCCATTGGCTGGTAAGACCCCGTTGCGAGTTAGCCAACCAGCAACGGGCATGAA
>NW_015388168.1:13527-14549 GCF_001527695.2 Protobothrops mucrosquamatus | reverse complement strand
GGGATTCCTGGCAAGGCTCACAGGTGGCTACCCACTCCTGTATGTCCTTGTCCAGCTGTGGCCACCACAAATAGCTCCGAGCCAGCGCTTTCATACGCACGATCCCCGGGTGCCCCACGTGTAAGGTATTAATCACCTTTTTCCGTAGGGCTTGTGGGATCATGACTCTTTCCCCCCATAGTACACAACCCTTACACACCGAGAGTTCCGTTCTTTTGGCGAAGAACGGCTTGTAGTCCTCTCCTTCCGCCTCCTGCGGCCACCCCCTCAACACCCAGTTCAAAACCCTTCCCAACAGTTTGTCTTTCTTGGTGTGCTCTGCGACGTCTCTCGAGGTGACTGGGCTGGAGGAGTCGACGTCCACCAGGAGCACGGTGGCAAACGGTGCTGGGTCGGTGATGTGGCCGAGTGTTGGGCATCGGCTGAGAGTGTCTGCGTGGCTGATGCTGGCCCCGGGTTTGTGGATCAACTCATAGTCGTACCCCGTGAGGAATATCGACCAACGGATCAATCTGGGTGACAGGAATTGGGGAGTCTGTTTGTCCCCCACCAGTAGTCCCAGTAGAGGCTTGTGGTCCGTGATGACCCGGAAATGCCTTCCATATAGGTACTCGTGGAATCGCTTTGTGCTAGCCACGATGGTGAGGGCCTCTTTGTCCAGCTGGCTGTAGTTTCGCTCAGCTGGGGACATAGTCTTGGAATAGTAGGCTATCGGTGCCTCTCTTCCGTTGGGTAGAACGTGGCTGAGGATGGCTCCGATGCCAAAAGGCGATGCGTCGCACGTGAGTTGGAGTGGGAGGGTGTCCGAGTGCTGAATTAGGATGCTGGATGACGTGAGCAGGTCCTTAACAGCTGCGAAAGCTCGTGCTTCCCTCTGGCCCCAGGTCCACGTGGTCGCCTTTCCCAAAAGTCGGTGGAGCGGCTCCACTACTGTTGCCTTCTGTTTTAAAAAGACAGCATAGAAGTTTAATAGTCCCAAAAACGCCTGCAAGTCTGTTTTATTTTTGGGTGTGGGTGCTTGC
>NW_015388168.1:6561-11657 GCF_001527695.2 Protobothrops mucrosquamatus | reverse complement strand
CTGGGCCAGGGGAGCCCTCTTTTATGGGATTCCCCTGGCTCGTAATCACACAATTCCATTGGCTGGTAAGACCCCGTTGCGAGTTAGCCAACCAGCAACGGGCATGAAACTGTATGCAGATGGAGAAGGGCAATCACCCTTAATGGGTGATCAGGATGCGCATAGGGGATTAAGGGGGGAATACAAAAGAACACAACAGCTTCCTCATGAGTTAAGTTCCAGAAACTTTGCCTGCCATCATATCCATCTGACAATGTAAAGCAAAGGAAAGTTGAAGTGACAGAACTTTTCACCTCAGGGACTTATTTGCTTAATAATTGAGATGCCATTCCCAATTGTAGGCACTAAAACAAGGCTACATGTTATTACTAAAAAAATTTGATAACAAGCAATAATTTGTCAGTAGGTTTTCTATTCCACCTGCCAGTTTAGAACTGCTGTACCTTATATTTTTAATAATTAAACTGAGATGTTTCATAGCATGAATTGTCATACTGTCCTTATACTAGAAAACTCACACATATCAGCTTTAGTAGAAGTGGGAAGTAGAATATGATTGGATAGTCAGTCTCATCTACACTGATATGTCTGTTCACATAAAGGGAAAGGATTCAGGGAAAGGAAGCCCTTTCTGGCAGCATGTATAGACTTTGTGCATAAGGAACTAAAGGATATCAGATCCTACTTTCTTCTGCATGGAGGGAGGCCTGGGATCAGAGCTCTCCTGCAACATTTCAGTTGGGTCAAAACAGTTACCACTCCTCTTTGGGATTGTTATCAGACATGCTAGCAGCATGACCCAGGACCATCCATAATTAAAACAACTCCTTTATCTGTGTATCTTCTGGTCCAACCTTAAACCATTTTTGACAAATGGTTGTTCAATCTCTTCTTAAAAGCCTCCAGTGTTGGAGCACCCACAACGTCTGGAGGCTAGTTGCTCCATTGATTAATTGTTCTAACTGTCAGGAAAATTTTCCTTAGTTCTAGGTTGGTCTTCTCCTTGATTAGTTTCCACCCATTGTTTCTTGTTCTGTCATCAGGTGCTTTGAAGAATAGGTTGACTCCCTCATCTTTGTGGCCTCCCCTTAGATATTGGAACACTGTCATCATGTCACCCCTAGTCCTTCTTTTCATTAAACTAGACTTACCATATTCCTGCAACCTTTCTTTATATGTTTTAACCTCCAGTCCCCTAATCATCTTTGTTGCTCTTCTCTGCACATTTTCTAGATTCTCAACATCTTTTTTATATCAACTTTTTTATAAGTCTCCCTTGACCTATGCTTGACTCCTGGTAACTACATGGGCATGACTTTCTTGGCATAACTTTATAAGTTAAGACCAGTGGTGGGATTCAAATATGTGAACAACTGGTTCTCTGTGTGGATGCTGCTTCAGGAAGTCCATTCTGGGCCTAGGCAACAAAAAATTAGCTACCGGTTCTGCCGAACTGGTGTGAACTGGCTGAATCCCACCACTGATTAAGACTAATGCTACAGAAGGTAAAACAGGATTTGGCTATAGTCAGAACAGTTAGGTAGTAATAGATAAAGATGTTTCAACAACCAGTGACAGAAATATCAGTTCCTGATGTGAAACAGAGTATTAGGGACAATACCTTACAACATGACTCTATATCCTGATTACTTCTATGTCAAACTCTTTGCTCAAATGGAACACCCCAGTATCTGCTATTAGTGACAACAGTCAGAAAACATAGTATGTAGCCAAAGAAAAGGCCTTCCTAAATTTGTAATTCTTATGAGATATCATTATAATGCATGAGAGAGACTGCTCTAAAAGATGTACTTGGACAGGACTGGCTGATCCATTTGATACTTCAAATCCAAAATGTACTGTTTGGAGGAGTAAATATACACTCATAGCCCATTGCCATAATAGCAGCCATCCATAGATGTAAAGTTTGTCAGGGAATATCTGATTCCAAGAAGAGTTGAAGCTATTGCTCAGAGGTGAGGATATGAGACAGCCAACTGGAAAAACCAACAGCTTGAAACAATATGAGAGAATATTAGGATCAGGTCAACATTCCTGTTGTGGATAATCAGCTTTTCAATGCATGAATATGTTGGAGGCACAGCAGAGGACTTGGAAAATAGTCCTCAAAATTGAGATTGAACACTTTCTAGTGAAATAAATGACTTCTGTGGGCCCTACTGGGCTCCAAAAAAAAGTTGTGCTTTAATTCTAGCTGAAAAAAACCTTTAATGCAAAAAGAATTTTGAAGAATTTTCAGATGCAGATTTTTGGGTATTAACTGTAACACTCAGCATGTTCTTTGTGCTTGCCAATAGTATATGGAACAATGCCAAAGATGGTAGTTTAGTCACCATATAAGAGTCATAGGAATTTTGATAAAGAACACAATCCAAGTGCTTGATTTGGGTTAACAATTACGTAAATAGTCATTATTTAAGAATTTATAAAACCATAACCATAAAATCTATAAACCCAAATAAGAAACCCCCCTCCTAACTATGGTACTTGATACGTACTATGAGCTATAAAAGAATAATTATCCCAAAGTAATACTGAGTTTAAAATTGATGTGCATAATTCACTTATACATTTTGTGTTTTGCATTGTATTGTATTGTATTGTTTGCTTCGCTTCACTTTGTTTTTATGTGTCTGTGAAATACCTGTCTATCCACCTTTCTATCTGGAAGCCTGGAGACATTAAGCATAATTTGTGGATAAAAATACTACTATATATTTATAGATTCTAAGCCACAAAATAGCCAATGGTGGGATTCAAATATGTAAACAACCGGTTCTTTGTGTGGATGCCACTTCCAGAAGTCCATTCTGGGCCTGGGCAACAAAAAATTAGCTACCAGTTCTGCCGAAGTGGTGCGAACCAGCTGAATTCCACTATTGAAAATAGCAATGAAGATCCAAATATCACAGTTATATAAATTCTGTGATCCTTCTTTTGCTCTTCTCTCCCTTGTCTGGGAACTTACTGCTATATGTGACTGAAATAAAAAATAAATATTATTTATTTTCCTTACCCTGACTAACCTAGTAGCTATGAAATGAAACCCATTCTTGTCCGGATTAGCTCATGACCAGGAATACTGATAACGATCAGCTATTTTCTTGAAGTTGTACTTATGAAAACAATACAATGTCGCTTTTGTTTTCCTAGAAATGACATTTTAATACGACTTGAGAAGTTAGATTAATAGGGAAATATCTAAGCCTTTTTATCTTGTGACTACCATTTAACAGAGTAAGGGTGGAGGAACAATACATTGTGGCCAATATTTAGTATTGATAGACAATAGAGAGTAGAGTAAATTTGAGGTACTAGTTGAAGGTACCAGACTACAAACCAGGAAACTGAGTTCTAATCTCATACTTAATGCAAAGCCAGCTGGATGACTTTAGAGAAGTCACTCTGACTCAGAAAGAAAGACAACAGTGAAAAGCCAATTTTGAAAATCATACAATAGCAATAGCACTTAGACTTATATACCGTTTCATAGTGCTTTATAGACCTCTCTAAGTGGTTTACAGAGTCAGCATATTGTCCCCCAACAATTTGGGTCCTCATTTTATTGACCTCAGAAGGATGGAAGGCTGAGTCAACTTTGGGCTGGTCAGGATTAAATTCCTGGCAGTGAGCAGAGTCAACCTGCAATACTGCATTCTAACCACTGCACCACCATGGCTCAGTATAAAGAAAACTCACTTATCCAGAGAGTCTTCAGGAACCAAAACTGACTTGAAATCATAAAATTATTACTATAGATAACACCAACTTTAATACGGAGGTATTTGACAGCAGCATTTTAAGACTTCCCAGATGGGTGCCAGTTTAAAGAAATATTTTCAAACTGTGGACCTGATCTTGCAGAGAGATGCTGACTCATTTAACATAGTTTGAATCTTTGGTTCTCCAATGAGAAAAATCCATCTATATTATCTTCCTCTTACCAGGATTTATTTTGCATTTATTCCCCAAGGTCTTAGCAAGTCTTATTTTCTGTTTAAGATAGCCCCATGAAAAGTGAAGTAATCAAAACATTCCAAGCTTTATGGGAGACTTTTTATGCATCCCAGAAGAATACAGTGGAAAACTGTAGACCTACTTTTACCAAAACAATTATCTGAATATGCCCATGAAGTTACTGGACCTGAGCTCAACTTGAAGAAGACATTACTTTAAAAAAAAAAATAAGGCAAGAATAGCTTAGACTCCAATTTACTCATATTCCCAACCACTTCAAGTGAAAATATATTATTAATTAATAGAGGAGGAGCCAAGATGGTGGACAGGCAGCAAAGGCTGTAAAGAGCTCCTCCCAAAGTAAAAACTTTCTTTTCTTTTCTTTTAACCTTTTAACCCTTTTTAACGCTGCATTTTAACCTACTTTTAAGTTATTTTTAAACCATTTTAACCTATTTTTAAATCTGTTTTAACCCTTGTTTGACTTTTTATAATAGTCAAAGATTTTTTATAAAGGATATATACTGGAGAAGCTACCATTATTTTACCTACATTTTAATAACTCTACAAGCCAGGATTATCAAGAATGGGGAAAAGGAGAAAGAGACAGCGTGTTCAGCCTAGACCTGTTGAGCCTAGATGAGTTCAAATCACCAGGACCAGATGGATTACACCTCAAGATTCTCAAGGAACTGGCAGATATGATCTCAGAACCACTGAACTATATTTTTCAAAGATCCTGGAGCACTGGGGAACTACCAGAGGACTGGAAAAGAACTGATGTAGTCCCCATCTTCAAAAAAGGAAAAAAAATGGATCCAGGAAATTACAGACCTATCAGCCTGACCTCAATACCTGGGAAGATTCTGGAAAAGATAATCAAACAACGAATCAGCAAACACCTAGAGGCAAACAAAGTCATTACTAAAAGCCAACACGGGTTTGTCAAAAACAGATCATGCCAGACAAATCTTATTGCATTCTTTGACCAAGTGACAAAATTAGTGGATCAGAGGAATGCTGTGGATATAATTTACTTGGACTTCAGTAAGGCATTTGATAAAGTAGATCACAACCTACTACTTGATAAGATAGAAAAAATGTGGGTTAGACAGCAT
>NW_015388168.1:4799-6334 GCF_001527695.2 Protobothrops mucrosquamatus | reverse complement strand
CATTACTAAAAGCCAACACGGGTTTGTCAAAAACAGATCATGCCAGACAAATCTTATTGCATTCTTTGACCAAGTGACAAAATTAGTGGATCAGAGGAATGCTGTGGATATAATTTACTTGGACTTCAGTAAGGCATTTGATAAAGTAGATCACAACCTACTACTTGATAAGATAGAAAAAATGTGGGTTAGACAGCATCACAACCAGACAGATTCGTAGCTGGCTGACTGGCCATACTCAGCGTGTGGTCCTCAATGGAACCGCATCTACATGGAGGGAAGTGTGTAGTGGGGTGCCCCAGGGCTCTGTTCTGGGCCCAGTGCTCTTCAACATCTTCATCAATGATGTGGACGAGGGGATAGATGGGGAATTCATCAAATTTGCAGACGACACCAAGCTGGCAGGAATGGCCAACACTCCAGAAGATAGGCTTAAGATACAGGAGGAAAGACAGACTTGAACACTGGGCGATATGTAACAAAATGAAATTCAATGGTGAAAAAAGTAAGGTTCTACATTTAGGCAACAAAAACCAAATGTACAGGCATAGTATAGGGGGTACCTTGCTCAATAGTAGTAACTGTGAGAGGGATCTCGGAGTCCTAGTGAACAATCACTTAAATATGAGCCAGCAGTGTGCTGCAGCTGCCAAAAAAGCCAACACAGTGCTAGGCTGCATTAATAGAGAGATAGAATCAAGATCACGTGAAGTATTAATACTACTTTACAATGCCTTGGTAAGGTCACACTTGGAATACTGCATCCAGTTTTGGTCACCGCGATGTAAAAAAGATGTTGGGACTCTAGAAAGAGGCTAAAACATATAAGGAACAGTTGCTGGAATTTGGTATGTCTAGTTTAATGAAGAGAAGGATGAGGGGTGACATGATAGCAGTGTTCCAATATCTCAGGGGCTGCCACAAAGAAGAGGGAGTCAAACTATTCTCCAAAGCGCCTGAAGGCAGGACAAGAACCAACCAATGGAAACTAATCAAGGAGAGAAGCAACCTAGAACCAAGGAGAAACTTCCTGACAGTTAGAACAATTAACCAGTGGAACAACCTGCCTCCAGAAGTGGTGAATGCTCCAACACTGGAAGTTTTTAAGAAGAGACTGGACAGCCATTTGTCCAAAATTCTTGTCTCTATTACCCTTCCTTTTGCTCCTTCTCTTTCTAACCTTTCTCTTTCTTGTATCTTTTGTATTTCTCTTTCTCGTTCAACTTCCTCTAATAAATCTTCATCCTGATTTTTACTCTCCGTAAATATTAAAAAATTAAAAAAATTAAAAATAAAACTGGTCGATGGTTGGCCTATAAATTAAAAAAAGAAAAAGGCAAAATAACAATACATCAACTACAAGACGAAAGTGGAACAGTACAATTTAGACGGGAAGAAAAAAAAATACAAAATTTCTTTTCAAAGCTATACCATCAGGAAGATATAGCAGATGATAAAGTCAAACAATATATAGAGGCAGCAAAAATGAGCAAAATCACCGAAGAACAAAAGGAAATGTTGAATAGACCAATAAC
>NW_015388168.1:0-4114 GCF_001527695.2 Protobothrops mucrosquamatus | reverse complement strand
ACTGACAACCTGGACTGAAGCAATCATCACCCTCATTCCTAGGGAAGACTCAGACCTACAACAAATTCAAAATTATAGACCGATTTCTTTACTGAATACAGATTATAAGACATTTACAACAATAATAGCAGAAAGTATTAAATATTTTTTGAATAACTACATCCACCCAGATCAAAATAGATTTCTACCAGGACGACAGATAAAAAATAATATGACACAATTGGACTATATGGATTTTGGGACAAAATTTGGAAAGATGGTTGAGAAAATATATACTAAACAAATAGCTAGGGTAATAATTATAAATGATGAAATGACAGAGAAAATTGATATAACCAAAGGAGTAAGACAAGGATGCCCACTTTCCCCTCTTCTATTTATTTTATCATTAGAAATACTCCTGACAAAAATCAGAGAGGACCAAGAAATAAAGGGTTTAAAAATTAAGAAAGAAGAATATAAGGTCCAGGCCTTCGCTGATGATTTGGTATTCATTTTGGAAGATCCATTAGAAACCGGCTTTAAATTGATTCAACAGAAGCTCTGATATAAACCTACTGGATATAAATAAGATAATTAGATACAAGGAATTAGTAAATGAACAGGGAAATTTGAAAACAAAACAAGAATTGGAACAAGAGATAGGCAGAGAGATTGACTGGTGGACATTTACACAAATTCAATCTAAATATACAGAGGACAAAAAAAATTATATGAAATACAAAAAGAGCCGCAAGAATTAGATAAAATTATACATGGAACAGAAATAAAATTAATTAGCAATTTATACAAATACCTATTGAGATATAAAATGGAAGACGAGGTTGTCAAAGACATAATGATTAGATGGGCAAAAAATTTTGGATATAATATAGAATTGGAGAAATGGGAAAAAATATGGACATAAAATTGACTATGTCAGCGGCATTCAAGGAAAACCAGTTGAAGATGTTTTACAGATGGCATCTTCCACCAGCAAAGCTTGCCAAGATGTTCCAGAACAATTCGCCAACATGTTGGAAATGTAAAAAAGTACATGGAACATATTATCATTTATGGTGGACGTGCCCAGTTGCGAAAAAATACTGGACTAAAATAAGAAGATGGATCGAAGAAATAATAGACCAACCCGTAGACTGGAAACCAGAGATCTTTTTGCTGGGTATTTTAAACAGAAAATATAGTAAAGAAATACGGTACTTAATTCTATATATAACAACGGCAGCAAGAATAGCATACACACAGTTCTGGAAAAATGAGAATATACCATCAGAGGAAGAAGTGATAAGAAAAATCCTGGACTGTGCTGAGATGGACAAATTAACAAAAGAGATAAAAGAAAAGGAAGACACAGAGTACTATCTAATATGGAACAAGTGGTATGACTGGTCGGAGACTAGAAATAATAGAGGAAAATAAATGTGGAAAGGTCAAAAGTAGGAAATGTGTGTATAATAATGTATAGTAATAATAATATGTATTATTCTTAGTATGAAGTATAGTATGAAGGAAGAAAAATGCAAATAAGAAACAATGGGGCAACAAGGACAAATATTCTAAAGAATAAAGGGGGAAAATGTAAATAATAGAAGATTACCGTTACGAAATCGCTGTTAAAAAAGGGAGGGGTATACACTGTGTGTGTATGTGTGTTATGTTTTGTTTTGTTTTGTTGGTTTAAAAAATAAAAAAATATTAAAAAAAAGAAAAGAAAAACACTTTAAACGTCATGTCATGGAATATAGCTGGGTGGTATCGATTTAGAAGCCTTAATCACTCTGATCCTCTGAAAGGTAAGGATATTATATTAGTGCAAGAGACTTGGACTGTTGATGATCTGCTTAATGGCTATTATTCATATAAGCTGGAAGCAAGGCCAGGCAGAGGCCAGGGAGACTCTTGAGAGCAGAGTCCATACTTATTACCCCTTTAAACCATTCAGCTATGGCAGACATGTCAAACTCACGACGTCACGTGACGTGCAATGTATCGGAATGGTTTTGCCATTGCCGGCAATGGGGTGGGCGCGACTTCCAGCAGGCCTAACAAGATGTCGGGTCAAATGGACCCAACAACTTGATCAGAAGGTAAGGAGAGCCCTAACAGAGGATAATTTTCAAAAAATCTGCGCAGCCTTTATATCAGCCAACCCAACTCAAGACTTATTAGAACTATATAAAAGTTTAGTTTATGAGCACATGCCTGAAATTTCTTAGTTAAGAGGTTCTGTACCACCTCCAAACCATGGTTTGATAAGGATTGCGTAGAAGCCAAGAAAGCCCTTAACTTGGCATACAAGGAGTACAAAAGCAAGACTGGATATGGCAATAAAGCAATTCTTAAACAGTTACTTACACTCAAAAAACAATTTAAGCAATTGATTGCATTCAAGAAGAGACAAGACACAAGGTCTTCCTGGGAACAGCCAGTGTCATGCCTCCATCCGAGCCTGACTCTGAGGATGACATGGAGTTCCCTGTTGAGGCCCAGGAGGGGGTGTCTGTGGCTTCGGAGGACTGTGGGGAGGAACAGGCTGAAGCAGGCCAGGGCCCTTCAAGTTTGGCACAGGGAAGGCAGAGCTCGGGCGAGGAGCAAGGCCCCTCCCCACCAGATCCCAGAGCAAGGAGAGCAGAGAGGAGGAGGGAACAATGTTTCCTGCTGAGTTTTCCTTGCTGTCTTCAGTTTTGCAGTTTGCAGATTACAGGCAAGCTGGGCGTTGAAAAGATCATACTTTGTTATCTGTTTTACTTTAAAGAACTGTTGAACTCCGTTGACTGTTTTATTGAACTTGTGCCAGCATATGTGGGGGCTGTTGGGTGAACGTTGGCAGTGCTTACAAAGACAATTATTCTGACCAGCTAATTGCTCTGCCTCCATTCGGGGCCCTGGGTCATCACAGCCATCGTGGCAGCAAAGCAAAAGAACTCCTCCTTATTTTGGCGTCTTAATAGCTTGCCACTCTGAAAGAATCTATACCCCACTAGATTCTCATATATCTCCTATAACCTGGGAACTTCATTTTCGGGGAATGTATGAAGACCCCTCCAGCAAGAGTACAAGGTCTATAATGAAGGATTTACCTGAGTGGCCTCCAATTTCAGAGTCTGAAATTCAATCCCTCATTGGCCAACTCAGGATCGGGAAGGCTCCAGGAGCAGATTTCATTTCGGCCAAATTACTAAAGAATAATATGGAGTGGTGGATACCCATCCTGGCAGTGCTATTCACCTGTATTGACTCCACCAGGCATGTCCCAGAGGATTGGGGCTTGGCAATTGTGGTCCCAATTTATAAAAAGGGAAAGAGAGACGACCCTGCCAATTACAGACCAATAAGTCTGCTAAATATAATCAGCAAACTCTATGCCAAACACCTTCAAGATAAATTAAAGGAGTGGCTGGATCTTGCGAAACTGATTGCCAAAGAACAATCCGGGTTTAGAGAGGGGAGTAGTTCTTCATCATTTGATTGAAAAATATGCATCAGATAGACCTGTATCATTATACGCTGCCTTTATAGATCTTAAGGCAGTTTTTGACACGGTTACAAGGACTAAACTATTGGAGAAGCTGGAAGCTGCCTCAATTGATCACAGACTCCTCCATCTGTTACATGCCTTACATACCAAAACATCTCTCAAGGTGAGGTGTAATATGCAAGGGTCTCTCTCGAGGTCAGTTGAAACCCAAAAGGGGGATAAACGGGTGCCTTTTGGCCCCCTTGCTCTTCAATCTTTACATAAATGATATGGTAAAATGGTTAAATAATCCAAATTACCACCCCCAAAAAACCACTTCAAGCAGATGACAAGGACAAATAAAATATGAGTTTCATAGAAACACTGACCATTTTTTCCCAAGTCCCTAGATTATGTGTCCTATGACTTGTATAACATGATTGAAAAGCAAGGGGATAATATGCTTTGGATTGCAATCCACTCTTGATACCAATCGTGCAAATGAGTATAGAATAATTAGTATATACTCGAGTATAAGTCGACCCGACTATAAGCCGAGGGACCTATTTTGCCACAAAGAACTGGGAAAAAATGGTGACTCGCGTATAAGCCGAGGGGGCATTTTTCAGCACACACATTTTTCCGCCTGGGCTAATC
>NW_015388167.1:105971-109465 GCF_001527695.2 Protobothrops mucrosquamatus | reverse complement strand
AAAGCTGTGGACTTGACATAATCCTCAAAATAGAGATTTAAGAAAGCTAAGCAGTAAAAGGCAATTACGAAATTATATATGGATATGTTGAAACAAAGATAATTTGCAGGGATAGTAAAATATGGAGAGAGACATTTAAACTAGTTCCAGCTGTGGTTTCAGCTAGTTTTAGCTATGCTTCCTTTTCTCAATCTTGCTAACTCTGCAAATTTTTGCTTAGCCTTAAAGCGCTAAGTGTGAAAAATATTGATTTAGTTACCGTATATAGCCTTTGTTTCATTCACTAATGATTATTGTTTACTCCTCTTAAATTTAAAATTGTTATATTCCCTTTTTATGGTTCTAACCAGATTGGCCCATGCATATCAACAACTATTGCTCTTATTTCTGTTCAGTGAATACAAGAATAGTCGTCTTTCAGATGCCCAAGGTAGAAGATTGAGTGAAAAGTAGGAGAAAGTGAGGACTGGGGGAATAAGATAGATGGAAAATGATAACATGGATCATGATCAAGGCCTAGCATCCCCAGAAGAGAAACAGGGTCATCTACAACATACAATGTAAGGACTGCAATAGCTACTATGTAGGACAAACAGGCAGAAGACTGGCAGAGCGCATCTATGAACACCAACTAGCAGTCAGATGACAGGATGAGAACTCTTTAACATATGGACAGACTTAATCATAGTTTTAACTGGAAAACTATAAGCATCCTAGACCAAATAAGTCCAAAAATGCCTGGCACTCAGACAAATCAGCCACCAACAGGCATATAGACATAAATAAATCTACATACCATTCAAAAAACACAATAAAAAAGCCCAAAAGAAAACAAAAAGACGAAAATACCTCCTCACCACCAATTAACACTAAGATGAGCAGCAATTAATACCAAGATTAACATTAGTCCAACAATCAAGAAGCAAACAATATCCCAATCACGGAACTGCCAAACAAGCTAACAGTAAAAAAACCAGCCCAACCAAGGAACCACCAAGTCCAGTCCCACCAACACTAACAGGGAAAGCCACTAGAATATTAAATGAGCAAACCCAACTATCCACTAGCACAGATGATATTATCTATCTTGGTAAGGAAATGTCTGCAAGAAAACAACCAAATTCAAAGAGCACCAAGGACCTCACATCATGATGTTCATTCAGGCACTCAAGCACATCAATAAGATTGCTGTTAGTATGTAAAATCAAAATAGGGCACTTTTATGTTCAGTGGTCTCTCTATAGGACAAGATATTGAAAAACCAAGATGATAGTTGTTATATGGGTTGAGTGCTTCGATATGTTTGTGAAGTCATATGTATGTGCAATGGATGGGGGTTTTTTTGACAACACCCCCCATGGCCCCTGTTTTGGTGGATAGATAGAACCAGTTATTTGGAGGGAGATGAAGGAGTGCATTATGACACATGGTAGGCAAGCCTAAAATGCATGGATGGATAAGACAAGGGATGGTTTGCTTTTTTCTAGGTTTTGGAAATAGGGTTTTGGGGTGATCTTTCTGTTTCTAAATATCTGAAATCTACGGTATTTTAGAATTTATGCTACAGATTGAAATGGTAGTAATATACAAAAAAATTTAACACTGTGGTGGGACTCTTGGCTTTTGGTGATTCTGTAAATACAATCATGTAGCTTTCTTGGCATCAATGAAAGAATAATTGCCTTCTTTGGAAATGTTGTATTCTACCTATAACCCTGGGATTTCTTAGAAGTCTCCTATCCATATACTAACCAAGGCTGCTTAGTTTCTTTAGAATAGTTAGGTCAAATTTAACAAGCTATGTTGCTAACATAGTTAGCCCTCATTATACTGGCAACAATATTTTTGTGAACATTAATTTTGTTTCTAAGCTCTAAAATGACTGCCACTGTCTATAAGGGATTTAATTTTTAAAAAATATCACTTTGTGAGGGGAAAAAAACTGATTTTTCAAGAGTCATATTTTCCAACCTTTGCTTCCCCCTTCCTGGAACTCTACATTATTCTCCCAACATGCTAACTATTGTGACAATAATCTCACTTCATTAAAATTAATTAAGGGCATGGAGTTTCTCAGTTGTAACCTTTCAATGAAGATATGGAGGTGGGAAACTAATTATCTTCCCATCCTTGAATTCTTGCATATATTTGCAGTCTCAAGGCAGTGTGTCTGATACATTCAAAAATGACATATTTGGGAGATGCTTCACCTCCCCAGAGTGACTGTGTCACACTTACTTCTGTTAAACAGACATCACACACACACACATACCCAGAGAAAGGGAGAGGTTTCTATGGAAACATAACTAAATCATACTTCTAATATAATTCTGAAGATCTGTGCAGAACTGGGGAAGAGATTGTCAAACCATTTTTATCCTTTCACCAAGTGCATCACCACACCTGTTACTTAATAGTGTTTGCCACACAGGATGATGTACACAATGCAATCTGGCTAAAATGGCAGCTTCTAAAATTGTACTTGCAACCATTCTTTGGTCGCTAGGCCTATCACATAACATACGTAAAACTTTGAATAAATCACACCTATTAATTTACCAAAAAGGGGGTGTTACATCCCAAAGGAAAAATCAAGTGATTAAATGACAACACTGAAACAATTTAGGCACTCTTCTGTGGGTAAAAACAGTCCCAAAGCTATTAAAGATATATCCTTATTCTCACTGCTTTTTTTGTAAAAAACAAAACAAAAAAAGGTGACGGAACTCACACACGTCATACAACCCGCCTTGCCTACCCTACAAGGTTCCATCCAAAAAAGGTGCCTGAACTCCGTTCTGGGAGTTCTATGACAAAAAAAGCCCTGCTTATTCTGGAATCTTATAGATAGATAGGACACCAAAGTGAGAGCAAATAATGTGAAATACTATGTTTGTGCATGGTGGGAAATGTCATAATGTGTAGGAAAACTAACAGCCAACTAAAATGTCATTAAAGATGCTATAACAAAAGTCCCAAGCTCATTAGAAATTAGAGTACCTAAATATATTCTAATCCAAGGGTCTCCAGCCTTGGCAACTTTAAGACTTGTGAACTTCAACTTGTGGCTGAGGAATTCTGGGAGTTGAAGTTCACAAGTTGCCAAGGTTGAAGACCCTTGCCCTAATTAATTTGGACTATATTAGAAACTCTATCTGTCAAACTAAATACACTATATGAAGCAGTGTAAATAATTAAAAACCACTGGAAAACTTGAAAGAATAGGAATAGATCATTGTGGAGAAAATTTATGTGGTTACTAGAAATTGACATGATGACTCATAATCAATCAATTAATCAATCAAATAATTAGAAAACAAATGATGATTTAACAAACTATAGAAGCTTGATCTGTGATTTATTTAAAATACAAAAACAAATTGTGAAGGCAAAGAAAGGGATTCCTTTTTAATGAAATAACTGTATTGATTTTGTGAGGTACTGTACTGAGGTACTGATGCAGTGGGAAAGATATTTCCTTGTTTTCTATACCA
>NW_015388167.1:102699-104610 GCF_001527695.2 Protobothrops mucrosquamatus | reverse complement strand
AATCAATCAAATAATTAGAAAACAAATGATGATTTAACAAACTATAGAAGCTTGATCTGTGATTTATTTAAAATACAAAAACAAATTGTGAAGGCAAAGAAAGGGATTCCTTTTTAATGAAATAACTGTATTGATTTTGTGAGGTACTGTACTGAGGTACTGATGCAGTGGGAAAGATATTTCCTTGTTTTCTATACCAGCATCAGTTCCATAGATTCTCTGAGATCCATTAGAGGTAGTCTTCAACTTACAACCATTCATTTAATGAGGATTTGAAGTTACAATGGCAAGGAAAAAGTGATTTATGACCATTTTTCACATAAACAACCATTGCAGCATCCTCATTGTCACATGATCAAAATTCAGATACTTGGCACCTGAGATGTTTATGACAGTTGTAGTCCTGAAGTCATGTGATCCCCTTCTGACAAGCAAAGTCAATGGGGAAGCCAAATTCCCTTAACACAGTGTTCTCAACCTTTTTAATGCTGCGACCCCAACTGGTCGTAAGTCGAGGACTAAACCAGTCGTAAGTCGAGGACTAAACCGATCGTAAGTTGAGGACTAAACCGGTTGTAAGTCGAGGACTACCCAACCAGTCGTAAGTCGAGGACTTTCCCTGCCCGGGAGCGCCGCGCATGCATGGTTCCGCCCCCTGCGCCGGCCGAGGCATAGCTGGCAAGCGGCAGAGACGGAGCAGGCCGACCACCAGCTGGCCCAGCCCAAGGGAGGTAAGGCACCTGCCGGAAAAGGGAAAAAAAATGGCGGACAAAAAAAATGGCGGACAAAAAAAATGGCGGACAGCCTTGCTTGGTGACCCCCGTGAAATGGTCAATCGACCCCAAATGGGGTCCCGACCCACAGGTTGAGAAACACTACCTTAACAACTGTGTTACTTACTTAAAGACAACAGCAAATTAACCACTATGACAAGACAGGTTTTAAAATGGACCAAAACTCACCTAAAAAGTTCTGCTTAGCAACAGAAATGTTGGGCTCAATTGTGGTTGTAAGTCAAAGACAACCTCTAATGTGGCTGGCTGTTTCATCACATATGCAATCGGCAGCACATTTTTCTCTCCCAAAGAAGGTTGTTCTCTTGCCATGTTACTCTGGCAGCTCTAATGTTTTCCAAATATGCTTAACTTCAAGTTTACATGAAGAGCTTTCCCCTTCTTTGAAGATTATGACTTATTCCCTGAGTTGCTTAGGCTATGAATATTTCTTTTTCTTCTCTGCTGATTGTCACCTGCTGTGTACGCACAGGATTGTGATTAGAGGCTCTTGAGCCTCTGCTACTTAAATTTCACCTGCCATTCCCCTCTTTCAGATTATGTTATTTTATTTCCTAGCTAATTAAGAAGGAAACTGAGTGAGTATCCCTTCCACCTGATGCCATAATTGGAATAATATAATTTGGAGTACTTGGACTGCTGAGAAAACACAGTATAAATGCTAAGCGTTACCATATTTCAAAATTATTTTTTTTCATCCAAATGATCAAGGGGTTGAAATACTTTCCAGATGGCAGAAAACCTATGCATCTGGAATTTTCAAAGGGAGGGGGAGCCATAAGGGTGGTGGTTGGGGCACTACATAATGGCATTTCATAAAATAATGTCCAATGTGAAGAAAGTTTAAAAAATGGTTCTCTTTTTCTCATAACATTAGAATTCCAATTGTCTCATATCATTAATGTGGCTCAGGTAGACATTATCAGTATCATTAACTTTGGAATATATTCATTAAATGTATAGGTCACCTTTCTGTTTGGAAAGAACACTCAAGATCTAAACATAAAGATAAATCCAAAATACTTGCAATTTTGTCTCAAGAAAACTGCAAACAAATTTTTTCCACCTCTATCATAGAGCTTTTAGTCATGATAATTAAATACAGTTTCTGTAGTCC
>NW_015388167.1:97398-102513 GCF_001527695.2 Protobothrops mucrosquamatus | reverse complement strand
ATTATCAGTATCATTAACTTTGGAATATATTCATTAAATGTATAGGTCACCTTTCTGTTTGGAAAGAACACTCAAGATCTAAACATAAAGATAAATCCAAAATACTTGCAATTTTGTCTCAAGAAAACTGCAAACAAATTTTTTCCACCTCTATCATAGAGCTTTTAGTCATGATAATTAAATACAGTTTCTGTAGTCCGGGACTGGGCAAATCATAGACTGAAACCTTGACGTCAGGATAGCATTAACAGTTTTCCAGGACCATCATTTGTTTTCACACCCAGCTTCTAGGCTGAATGAAATGGGATATTCACTTGCTCTAAACCAGTGGCCCCCAACCTTTTGGGCACCAGGGACCAGTTCCGTGGAGAGAGGTTTTTCTGCTGACCAGATGCAGCGTGGTTTCGCATGCTGCCTGCTTCCCGCAGATGGGGCTTCATTTGTTTATGTGTCCCAGTTGCTGGCATGCCACGGACTGGTGCTGGTCCACAGACCAGGGGTTAGAGAACCCCGCTTTAAACCTCTTAATTCTACTGATATTGTTTTTGGAGTTAGTGTATCAAAATATTAGTATCCCATCTTTTCTGCCAAAGCTATATGATTTTTAGATCATTTGGTTGTATAAATCTTACATCATTAGTTTTATTCATTACCTTGGCAATAAGCTTTTTTAAAAATCTAGGATGATGATATCCCTCCTCCCTTCCCAAGCTGAGTGCCTATTTCTGAATAATTATTCTGGTTAATGTTCGTATATCTGTTGGAATCTGTAAATGCTTTTGTCAGAATTTTTAAGTGCCCACACTTACTTGCTTACCCAGACACACACACGCACATAAATTCCTGAATCATTCAGATTAAATCAACCCATTTATCTTATTAACTTTTAAAAGCCTCTTTTTACCATTGCAAGAATTTGAAAGGGGTTACTTTCATCAAAGAGAATATCATCATGAAGATATCTACAAGAGAGGAATTAGCAAAGCAAACAATGCCTGGCCAATAAATGTGTATCTTTTAATGAAGGATAAGCAAATCTTTAAAAATGTAAAATGATCACAGCAGTGGATGTGTACAGAGCAAGTGATATTCACAAATTAGATTACCGGTAATCCTTGACTTATGACCACAACTGAGCCCAAAATTCCTGTTGGTAAGCCAGACAGTTCTTAAGTGAGTTTTGCCCTATTTTACAACCTTTTTGCCACAGTTGTTAAGAGAATACTGCAGTTGTTAAGTTAATAACATGATTTTTAAATGAATTATGACCTGGAACACTACAAGTGTCATAAATAGGAGTCAGTTGCCAAGAGTCTGAATTTTGATCACGTGATCAAGGGGATGCTACAACAGTCATAAATGTGAAAAACAGTCATAAGTCACTTTTCAGTGCCGTTGTAAGTTGAAGCAGCCACTAAATGAACTGTAGTAAGTTGAGAACTTTCTATACCTCCAAATGTCTTTAATGTTGATCCAGTTTACCATTCTGTTAACTTAATTATTTGTTTTTACAGTAACAAAAGTTACTATTAAAAACAGTGCAATAAGGCAGTCTTACCTATATGTCAATGAAGACTCAAACTTTCAGGCCAAAGGTATTTAAAAGCTTGAATCTTGGCCACTGGACCAAAATCTGTTAATCTAAGATGTTTTGCTTCTCATCCAGGAAGCTTCATCAGTCAAAATAAAAAAATCTATTCTATTCTATTCTATTCTATTCTATTCTATTCTATTCTATTCTATTCTATTCTATTCTATTCTATTCTATTCTATTCCATTCCATTCTACATGGATATAAGACACTTCGACGTCTGGCTCTACAATTCCAAGCCTGGATGCAATTTAAAATAGATCACTTGAGAAATTGAATTAAATAGCTTTGACATCTTAATGCAGGAGATTTGGAAAAAACAAAAGAATCCTAATGTGAACCAGATTGCAATACAACTTTTTCCCAATCATGAAGGCCATGAGAAATTATTCCGATCTGGTATATCTTTCCAAGGGGTAATTAGCAGCAATAGTTAACATTCCAATTTAATGCCTGAGTTTGTGATTATTTGTTTGATTGACTATGTGCCATCAAATCATGTTTTACTCCTAATGACCAGAAGATATTTTTTCCATGACAATCTATCTCTAATCTGGACATTCAGGTTTTCCAGTGGCATGGAAATGGTATGGGTTTTCTCCTGTAATTGAGTCCATCTAACTTGATGCTTGCTGTCCTCTTCTTCTCTTTCCTTCCATTTTTCCCAGCCTTAAAACCTTCTCCAAAGAGCTTGGTATTCACACAATGTGTCTGAAGTAGAATAATTTGATCCTGATCATTTGTGCCTCAGGTTTTGTTCAATGATCCATTAGTTTGTTTTCTTGGCTGTCCACAGTATTGTCAGTAATCTTCTCCCACACCAAAGTTGGAAAGGTATCAATATTTTTCCTATCCAGCTTCTTCAGAGTCCAACTTTCACTTCTTAGAGTGCCACAGGGAATACCTTGGCTTGGATAGCTTTAATCTTGGTAAATATTTGTATCTTAATGCAAAGGTCACCTTGGTTAGTTTATGGTGCAATGTATTATACTATCTCCCCCTCCCTCCCCCCAGTTATTTCAATGTCCTGGTTTAGGAAGTTGCACAATTTGAGTTTCTATGTAGCACTGAAATGCAAATATATGAAAATTTTGGAAATTAAATCTGAGCGTAAACTGGAGTAGCCCATGAACTAAAAAAAGCCAATAAAGCATGAATAAATTAAGGAAGCAATTACATAAATGCCAATATGATAGCATTGCCATTATAGCTAAATTAAGTTCTTAGTTTAATGCATTTAAAGGGCAGGAAGGCCTAAGGAACAAAAGAAATAAGCTCATATGGCAATATGAGTGTGTGTTTGTGTAGCATGAAAATAAAATACAATCCCTGCCCACAAAGTTTCCCTGGTTGAATTTCCAACATCTTCCAAGAGGGTTTATAAAACCTCAGAAAATCTTTATCAGTCATACAGAAGTAGTTAAATCAATGGTTTGACTTGGAGTATGGCAGCTTTGACATGTTAAGTTACCTTGTGCCTGAGGGTCTCCTGTAGGAACTACATATGGCTTTATGAAAGGTGATTTTGAAAAATAAACCCTCTTGCACGAATTAGATGTATTAACTTGTTTAGAGAACTAGTATCATTCAACACACCAACATTTCACAGTTATAACATTAGTTTCATTATTTTTGGACTAACAACACAAATCAGTCCTAGAAAAAGACTCACGATTATGTTAAGTAAAAAAATTCTTCTTCAAATCAAGTCAATGTCTTGGTGACAACGTCATGGATACGTACACATAGGCTTTCTATAACAATACAACAGTGCCTTCTACACTCTTTTTAAACTTCTTAATTTAACATAAAGTCCTAAGATTTCCAGTGGTGTCCTATTAAATTATGTATTACAGTAAATCTAACCCTTTTTTTTTCTTGTGGAATAGCGAAGGATTGCTAGTTGTTTCTACCTGCTGTAGAATGTATGCATTTTGGATCAGCAATACAATTTCTGCTGATTCCAATACACATTTATAAAAAGAAATAAAAAAAATCACTTGGGTTTAGAAGATACAGTAAGATACACTAAGGAAAAACATATTTGCCTGACCACATCTCACAATGAGCCTCACTATCTGTAGCATGAAGAATGACATGTGCTCATAAACATGTGCATTAGATACCTCATTCATCTTCCTTCCACTACTGCTCTGCTAGAGACCGTCAGAAAGCAAACAGGTTGCAAACAGGTCTAGCGGTTCAGGATAACTAAGCACCAGCGGGCAGCACAGTTAGGAAAATAGCAACATTCCAGCAGGGGCCAACACTGTATGGTAGTAATGAGATCCCCTCTGTGCCAATCAATCACTTTTTATTTAAGTGGAATCAAAACAAATTATCTCTGTGGAATTGCAAAGACAGATGCTCAGCCTTTTCTTTCAGGCTTATTATGCTAATGGTCAGTGTGAGAAGGTAAGATCTACCAATGGTACCCAACAGAGCAACTTACTATATACAGACAGAGAGAAAACTCTACACTCATTAGCACTGATGGTGTTACCTAGTCAGGTAATTAAACATCTGTAAACAAATAGCCAAATTCAGAGACCCCCCAAGGATTCAACAGTTCAATCCTGAGCTATAAAGTTTCCCTTTTATTGGTAACAAACATTATGCATTTCTTTAAAGTAAGTCTCCTTTGAATTATACTTACATTGATGCATCACCTTGTACTTTGGAACAGTAATTCAGAAATGGGTCACCACTGATTGATAGGACTGGCAAGAATGATAAATTATTAGCATAATAAACTACTATCAAGAGAAATCTACAGACTGTCTTGGTGTGTACTAGGGTTTTGGAATTACAAATCTCAGAATTTCCAGAGTCTGGACCAAGGTGGATGAAAATTTTGGGGCATACCATCAAACCTTTCTGGGAGATTTACTTTCTACTTGAGGAAAGTTGTAGATAGGTTTAAGGAAAGTAGGATGCATTTAAGATGTTCATAATTATTTGCTGGACAATATCTTATTGATTGGTGGTGGTCTATACACTTAAAACAACTATAGCTGAAAAATTATAATCCCAAGAAATAAGACACTCAGATGTTTTCTGAAAACAGACAGTGCTCAGTTCCAAAATATTTTATTAGTTTAGCTTATTTTTTCAGTCCAAGCCAATAAGAATTGTGTCTGCTACACATTTTCACTTCGATGATTTGATATATTTTCTTGTTCTACAAGAGGGTATAGAAAGGATCAATTTTCGGCCGGAGAATAAAATTAAAACTCACTTTTGTAAGCGGGGCTATTTGTTGAAGGCAAAAGGGAGAGAAACTTCATTAGAGAAACAAAAGCTCTACATGGTTTTCATTCTCCTCTCCTTTCATTGTAAAATCATTGCACTTATTTATCTAGGTTAGATAAGAAAGCCACTTTCCACATACAAGGCTTATGATGCTTAATAGCACACAAAAAGCATAACAACCTTATTGAGATTTATGATGGAGTTTTAAATGAAAGTCTTATTACAAAATAGATTGAAATTATTCTTTTCAAGTAGATGCTGAATTGGTTTAA
>NW_015388167.1:88707-96873 GCF_001527695.2 Protobothrops mucrosquamatus | reverse complement strand
CCTTCCTTCCTTCCTTCCTTCCTTCCTTCCTTCCTTCCTTCCTTCCTTCCTTCCTTCCTTCCTTCCTTCCTTCCTTCCTTCCTTCCTTCCTTCCTTCCTGAAGCTGGGTGGGGGCATGTGCCAGGGAAGACACACAATATGCAATACAAATCAGGAAGAGTTCACAGGGCTGCAGGAGAGGTGCAAGGGGGTGTGGGGCAGATTGTGAGTGCATGGAGATACACAAGCATTTGGTTGTTGCCCTATGATGTACCATTTTGCCCAACTGAAGGTTACAAACATTTTATTACTACAGAGATGAACAAAATATCAGGTAGTTAAAAAGCACATGAGATAGATAAATATATGATTAGACAAGGCAACTGTATCTTTAAGAAAGCCTGGTTTGAGTAGCAAGCAAATTCAAAGTGAAAATAAAACCCGCATTATCTTATTAGACTAGGGAGTAGATCTGTCAGTATTACATGCTTAAATAATGTTGGTTACATTTCTTAAAAAAACTCTTTATGTTACCATTATTCTTTCCATTGTATTATCTCACTGGTACCTCTTGTGAAGAATGAGACAATTGAATGTTTTAAGAATGCTAATATAAACCAAAAATAACCAATACATTCACTTGGGAAATCAGTTTTTAAGAAAGTCTCCATTTCATGGTCAAATAAAGTTTCTTGAAAAACAACAACAACCCAAACTCAAGATAAATAGTGGATCCGAGCCCGTGTTTGCCTTTAATCTTACTTGATTAAAGTGTCCTTTGTATGATCATCTCTATGGCTTCTCCAAAGCCTTGAGAGCCTTATTTAGTGCAGCGGATGGTTAGAGCTCAACAAATGCACCAGAAGCATCATTTTCAAGCTGTTTCACTTGTGATAGCCAAATAAAAGGAGGATTATCAATTAAATTGTCTTCAAAGCAGGATTTAATAGTAAAGAGTCCAAATGAGCTGCTGTGGAGCATTCACACTGCAAAGGTATGACTATTGAATTACTGCAACAAAGCTCTGGAATGCCCTGATGAATGAACATCGGTGTGACATTATTCAGTTAAGCATTGTCTCAGCTCATTCCACAGTCAGTGCTAGCAGCAAATGCTTCAAAAGCTCTGAGAAGCCAAAACACTCACAGAATCTTCTCTTAATCCAGGATTGCTCCCCCACTGCCCCAGCCACGAAAAACCTGGAAAAGAGGCACATGCTGTACACTCAGTGTGGTATATTGAATAAATCACTTTTGGTTGGATTTGTTTTGTCTTTGGCCAAGACAAAACAAATTGCCCCATGGCCTAGTGAAACAGATAAATAAATGATTATGTTTGCACATTTGTTTTACAGAACATCCTACAATTGATGATTTCACCAATGCCTCAACTGGAATCTATGGTTTATTTGCCACAATGGCTGAATTCACATAAATCACTGAACCAAAGTCATACAAATCACATAATGCATCATGTGAAACTAACCAATGCACAGATGGAAGATGACTTCAACTTTTCCTCCTCTGATTTCTCAGCATTATCTGAGTGCCACTCTTTGGTCATCCATGATTATTTCTCTCAGGGAAGAGAGCTGCTTGACCCCAATAGTGAGTTGAGGATACCAGGGCTTCATTCTGTTGAGTACATGATCCCCATCCATTAAATTGTTTCCTTCATGATGCAGAACTGAGATCACCGGGTGTCCTGCTTTCCATCTCTTTTCTGCTATTGTTACATATATCAAAGGGGTAAAGCTGGAAGAATGAAGTCCCTTTGAAACCCTCCAAGCTAATTTCTCATAATATTGTTCCCAACAGCTCTGGAAAATTTGGTGCCATTGATTGACAGGTAATGTTGATTATTGCTATTAACTCTTCTGCCTTTTTGTCTCTTGTTTGTTGTTCACATCTCTTTCTCTCTCCCTACTCGCTCTGCTTTTTGTTCCATTTTTGCCAGTTAACTGTTTTGGATGTTTGCTAAATAAATATCAAGCTATGTTTTTTTCTGGCAGAACTAAGCAGTGTGCATGCTTGCTTGACCTGGATTTAGGGACTTGTTGGAAGCATGCTGGGTACAAACTAAACTTGAAATTACTCTTAGTAATTCTCGAATATAGGAAGGGGGAGTTTTCTATCTATTGGCAGAGAAAAGAAGATCCTGATTTGCCAGGCTTCTTGGCACAGAGAGCTATATAGAACAATAGATGTATCTCTTTTATCTTTTAATTTCTGTTGTCCCACTTTGTTCCAGAGCAGGAGCGCCTGCTGAGTCAAAATAGCAGCATTGATAGCTTAGTTGTGACTATTGTGACTTCCTTTTTAAAAACTATCCTCCTTCCACACTTGTGATGACCCTATTTGGGAGGCACTGATCAGTCCCCTCGCTTTGAGCTTCCAACTAAGAACTGGAATAATTCTGTCCAAGAATTCCTCCAACCATTGTATTCTCTCCCTTGCCTCTGGGTCCTAATGTTTATTTTCCAAATTTCCTCTTGCTTAGAATCTCTTAAGGAGAAAATATGAAATCTCTAGCTGCTGACTTCCCCCTTCAGCTTTTGCAGGAATCACATAATTTTGGTTAAACAAGGACTGACTCAGAATATGAAGAATTAACAGGACAGCCTTCTATAGGTAATTGGGTATAGTATAGTGTATATATGCAAAAGGACTATAATTGGATTTGCAGGTGTTGGGTTTTTCCCCACACAATGGTACAAGTGCCTTTGCAACATAGAAGTCTTAAGCTTCTTGGTCTTAATCTTCATGATCAAGTTGCTGGTTCCAATTGTTGGTAAACAAGGACTATTTGTACCACTCCCATGACCCTTGGCAAACATTCCTCTGGCACCCTGAGAGTGCGGCCTAAAGAGAGTTGTTTCCCAAAGTGTAGTCCAATGCAGGGTAACAAAATCACTCATCTTTAGAAAATAGATCAATCATTGTTCACTTTCCTCTCTGACAAATGTTGCAGCTGCAATTTCACCATTAGTTTTTGTCAAGGTAATGATTAGAAGCTAACCAGCTTGTATAATGTGAAATGAATGATGCAATGTTAGGAATGACTAAGCAGAAGCCTGTATCCCTTTAAGAGCTTGAGTATAAAAGGGAAGGCCATGCTGGAGTCTTTCTCTTTTGTCTTTTTCCTGCTGTAATTGCTGCGTACTGGAGTTTGCTGAATGACCACGTGTATGTATAATAATAATAATAATAATAATAATAATAATAATAATAAAGTTGGAAGGGACCTTGAAGGTCATCTAGTCCAACCCCCTGCTCAGGCAGGAAACCCTATACCATTTCGGACAAATGGCTGTCCAGACTAATACAGACCACTGTTTATTGTATTTACTCCTGGGTTACCTTGGCGCAAGCTCTGACAGTTTTGGTTAAACAGAACTGGAACCAACAAAGGGTTGCAATTACATGATGTGAGTCTGCCATTTCTAACATGCATCTGTAGTGTTAATATAAAAAACCATTATTATTTCAAGGAGTTTGGTAACCTATTTTGATTTCTTCTTCATATTAAGAAAAGTCTAAATGTTTAGGGTTCATTCTGAGCTAATCTGCTTGTTTTTCATTCTTGCTTGCTGAATAAAGGGGAAGAGGTGACAGTCTTCACATAGTTGCAAACTTGTGAAAATCTCAGACTTTGGTTCCCATTGCAGAGTCGTGTGCCAGCCAGTCAACATCAGGTCTTGCAGTCTCATGACCATAGCAGGGCCATGAAGTCATGGTACCAGGTTTTAATAAAACACTTGGGGGTGTTGTTGTTTGTGGAGAGCTTCTGCACAGTACCTAGCATTGAATACTATGGAAACCGGTTGCTCTTGTGCTGTCATTATTAAAGCAGCTTATAAGAGATTTGGATGTCATATTTTCCTTGACATGTGTGCTTTTTATATTATGCTTTTAAACCTGTTTGCTTGTGCTAATGATATGGCTTAATATATCCTTTTATATACACGTGTTCATTGTCTCTGAATCCAAAAGAACCAATTGCCTGGGCACCTGATCACTGCCCTGACACTTGGCAACACAGCATCAAGTGACCCTCCTCTTCCCCTCTGACAAAATAGTTGCAAAAAAACAAAACAAAAAAACCCCAGTTCCTAGTTCTTTAAGGTTTGGGAAAGCCAGTATCACACATTTTGAAAGAAGTGGGGGAGAACTTGACTAGATGATATTTTACAAGGAAGAATGAATTGGCACACTGAGTGTTAGACAACCAACCCTTCTATTTGCTTTTTAACCTTCCTGAGCTTATCAGCCCTCTCAGCTAGAGAGTGGAACAATTCCAATAATTACAGAGAGAGAGAGACTGGATTTTGTTTCTTTACAGAGTGGAATAGAACAGAATGTCATATTACAAATCTGGGACATTTACTTTTTCTTTATCTTTGCATTCATCTCAAGGCGAAATTACCACAATTATTCTCTCTTTTTTTCTTTTAGAGGAATACTGCCCAATTGAGGAATGAAGGTTTTTCTCCTTCTCTTGCCAAAGACCACTGGATACTCTTTAAAATGTCTGCAGAAATCTTCAGTGCATAGGTGCTTTGAAGAAAGGAGTAGAGTCTTATTTAAGATGTATATTTAAACAAATATGCCACTTTCTGCTGGGATTAGTGATTGCGGACCAAATTAAGTTCTCCAAAGAATTCTCTTCTTACTATCTGCACTACTGTAACTGTGATAGGTTCCCTTATTGCCCCAAATATGCTTTTTCATGAGGTAATGAGCCTTTCTTGTTTCTCTTTGAAGATGTTTTGCTTCTCATCCAAGAATCTTCTTCAGCTCTGACTGGATGGTGGGGAAATGGAAGGATTTATACTCCTTGCAGACAGCTGGAAAAACAAAGGAAGTCCAGTTGCCTCGTGAAAAAGCATCTTTGGGATAACTATGACCTGGATGACTGAGAATCTCCATAGATATTCCCTGTACTACATTTCAATAGCAAAGTAATTTTATAATAAAAATTAGTTTATGCAATAATAAGCACTCAGTCTTGATGGTTGTTGAATAATCCTGCCCCCACCATATTGCACTAACTTTTTATAGTTCACATAGCCAAAATGGCTGGATTCACATGAACAAGGTGTGACTACTTCTAAATTGACTCCATTCTTAGAGGCATAAATAAATGGAATTTATCCTTTGTCTCCAAAAAAAGCCTTTCCCATTTAATCACATTTATACAACAGTGAAGCTAATACAAAATAAACTGCACCTTTAAAATACCACCAAGTTGATTAGGAAGGTATAGCCTCTAGATAATTTTGAATTTTCTGGCTAGACCAGAACAAATATGGATCATCTGGGCAAGTAAGTTTCCAAAAAGGCCAGCTTCCCCTTATCCTTTCTATTTTTTTAAATTGAGTGCAGCACTTAAAAGAAAGATTTATTGATTGTTTTGATTTATTAATGTTTGAATCCTGTAAGGTATATCAATATGCATTTATTTGCTATTTATCAGTTACACAATAAAATAATTAGGTGACAGCAAGTCAGTGTCAGTTCTTAGTGGCCACATAGACTTTCTCTGGGAAATCTTAACTTTGATTACAGTCTCTTGCTACTGTAATTCAATCCATCCATTTTCTGTTATTCTCTTCTCTTTCATTCCATTTTCCCAGCATTATGGACTTCTCAAGGGAGCTTAGTCTCAGCATAATGAGGCCAAAATATGATAGTTTCATATTTCTATGTTTTTACACAAAGTTCTTTTCTCAGATTTTGTCTTTCTTGGCTTTGCTTCTCTTCTCTTCTTGGCAATTTCCAGTTTGTTCTCACATCCAGTTTGCTTTCTTCATTTTTGGCAGTCTGTTTTTACATTCATGTTTAATGACTTCTTTAATTTCATTCCATAATTCCTCCGGTTCTCTATGAGTGAGGCTCAGGATTTCAAAGCAATTCCTGAAGTTCTCCTTGAAAATGTTAGGTAAATCTCCTCTTTGTCTGCACTAGTAATAGGAGCATCAACATGTATGAGGGTCTTATTAAGGGGATGTCCACACAGTTTAATCATATTATTCATTGATTGCATTGCAGCCAATACTCTTCTTGCTATACCCTTCCTAACTACAAAATAAACACAATTTCTTTCTTATTTCTCCACATCCTGAGTAATAAACAGTGTTATCTTCTAACTGAAAGTGTCCCATCTCAATTTGCTGATGCCTAAGACATCAACTCGTAGTTGCTTCATTTCATCTTTCACTGTGTTGATCTTCCCTATGTTTATATTTCTAATATCTGTGCTCCTACTATAATTCCATCTTTGCAGCTTCAAATTTTCTTTTTCTGCATGGCAACATCAGCAATTAGATGTCCCAAAGCTTCTAATCTAGCCATATCATAAATACCATTAATAGCCCTAAAGATCCTAATTTCTTCCTTAGTAGCATGTTGAGTGTCATCTGACCTGAGGAGCCCATCACTTGGTACTATATCATCAGTTGTGTCATATTTTATACCATGTGGTTTTCTTGGTAAAAATACAGGGGTAATTAACCATTGCCTTCTCCTGCACAGTGAATTGATGCCCATGCCATTGTTACAAAGATGATCAGCTGCCTCCAGCATCTTCATATATTGCTGCCACCAATATGGGTAGCTGTTTGTTTTAATTAGGCAACTGGAATGACCCTCACACCTTGGGTGACTCTGTTGGGACTATATACTCTGGATATACACTTCCGACATTCTTCACTTATCTTTTCCAAGAACACCACCATCATCCCTACCTCAACGAGGACTTAGCCTATCCTTTTTGGACTGATATGTTAAACTGTGTTTGATTTGGGTTGGATGAGATACCACCAGGATAGATGGAGAAACTGAACAGAAAAACATCCCAGAAGATAGTAATAGTAAATCATTTCCATAATATTTACTAAGAAAACTACAAGGTTATATCCAGTCATGACACATTGAACTATATGATGCATCTTTGCAGTGGTGGGATTCAGCCGGTTTGCACCAGTTCAGTAGAACCACTAGCTAATTTTTTGTTGCCCAGGCCCAGAATGGACTTCCGGAAGCAGCATCCACACAGAGAACCGGTTGTTCACATATTTGAATCCCACCACTGCATCTTTGTCTCTACAGGATAATTTATAATGCAGAATTAGCTTGACTTTCAAATAGGCATAGCTCACTGACTGAATGCAAGTTACCATATGGTATAACAATAAAGTTATTATTCTATTCTATTCTATTCTATTCTATTCTATTCTATTCTATTCTATTCTATTCTATTCTATTCTATTCTATTCTATTCATATGGTCTTGCTTAATGGTTGAGTTCACATTTAGTCATATTAAACATTGTTTTGTTTACTATATAAAAAAGCTTGTCTTTGGCTTAATGCAATGTATAAATCTAGCAATTATCCAGTTTACATACTTTCAAACCTATTGTACAAATTTATATTTTAAAATCATATAAACAACCAGTTCGGTGTAATTGTTAAGGTGTTGGCCCAGAAGCCAGGAGACTGTGAGTTCTAGTCCCACCTCAGGCATGAAAGCTGATTGGGTAACTTTGGACAAGTCACCCTTTCAGCCCAACCCACCTTTTTAAGAGGAGGAAGGAATATTGGTATGTTTCCACCTTGAGTTGTATATGAAAAAGAAGATATGATAAAAAATCTAAACAAAAAATGTCCAGCTTTATACATGGCTTATATCATATAATTAGTCATTCTGGTTTATTGAACAATACAAGTTTAGTCCAATATTTGAAAAAACCAGCTGCTTATTTCAGCTCATAATAAGCTCATATAAAGTGGAAGATTCAAATGAAATTCTATTTTCTTCTTGTGAAGACACAAGTGAAAGCTTGAAACAGGCAAGGTGACAGGTATGCAAAATTCTAACTCATTCAACAAGATTGATTTTTTATTGCAATATATTATTTCCCCCCATTTCTCCAACTGTATGGAGGCATGACAGAAGCACTGATAATATTAGCAGTGACAAACCTGGCAACTTATTTTTCCTGTAAGAATTTACAGATGCTTTTCTTCACAGTGAGCAGCATTTATGCCATGATCATGCAAAAAGGTTTGTAATTATCTTTATCTATTCATTGTCTTTCAATTTAGCGTACCTAGATAACAATGATATCCAATGCTAATATTTTTTTAGTTTTCATAGGTCATATTCCAGGGAAGATGTACATGCA